>NW_015551074.1:686194-693121 GCF_001515605.1 Sinocyclocheilus anshuiensis | reverse complement strand
TCAAAGACAATTTTTAATATAACTCCGACTGGATTCGTCTGAAAGAAGAAAGTCATATACACCTAGGATGACTTGAGGGTGAGTAATTTATGGGCTAATTTTAATTTTTTGGTGAACTAACCCTTTAACAAATAGAGGCCGACCAATTGATCGGTTTTGCCGATTAATCGGCACCGATAGTTGATTGCTTTTCCGGGTTGCGTCCGTTGCTGGAGCGGCTGAAAAGTGTGAAAGCGACCTCTTCAGATATCGATTTAAACGACAACAAAACTGTGTGTATACAGTATCCAATAGTGCATGTTTTCATATCATTACTAAGTAATTAATTTGTTGACTAGATGCTGCATTAGTGGAGAAAGAACAGCAGTATGTTTGCAATCAATGCCGAGAGGACACGAACATTAGCAGCACCTCCAGCAGTTAAAACAATGTGACCAAAACACACGCAAGTCCGACCCAAATGCTTAATGTCTCAATTGTTACTATCTAATTGCGTCCAGCTGGTCACAATGTATTTGTTATCGAGCGAAGTTGAATATTTAAAGCTAGCGTGAGAAAGCAAACTGATTTGTGACACTGGACCACAAAACCAGTCTTAAGTGTAAATTTTCAAAATTGAGATTTATATATCATCTGAAAGCTGAATAAATAAGCTTGGACAATATTTGGCTGAGATACAACTATTTGAAAATCTGGAATCTGAGGGTGCAAAAAAATTTAAATATTGAGAAAATCTGCTTTAAAGTTGTCCAAATGAAGTTCTTAGCAATGCATATTACTAATCAAAAATTAAGTTTTGATACCAGCGACTTAAGACTGCTTTTGTGCTCCAGGGTCACATATTTGTCCCAAATTGTTGTTAATGTACATAATGACTTCACCCTAGGCTGTAAAATAGTGTATTGTGCATTTTTCAGTTAAACGGTTGTCTTGCTGTGGCTCTGTTAAAGTCTAGCTTCATATAGAGAGCTGTAATATAGATCACGCTTTCTCTTTCCGTTTGCTCTGTTTTTTTAAACACGGAACTTCAAAATCATCGATGCCACTTTGTCCGTTCTTGAAGTGAATTTTTGCCCGTTTGGTGATTAAATAAACTGTTTTGGACCGTCGCTTGAACTGAACACGATGCATCCAGTGTGTGTGATCCCTAAATATCAGTTGATTAATTTTATCGGACAGTGTGGTCCAACTAGGGCTGGGTTTTGACACCAATTTCACGATTCGAAGGTACTGATCACACATGTATATCAGGGGTCTGCTGTATTTAATGTAACTACATATTTACCTCACATGTTATAAATTTAAAGGCTCGATACTAGGGCTGGGTATTGACACAAATTTCACAATGTGATTCAATTTCTATTCACAAGCTTACAATTTGATTTGCTTCCAATTTCGATTATTTTGGATATATATTAGGTATATTACATGGAACATTTTCTCAAGGAAAAAAAAACTCTCAACTAATGCTGTAAAATATACAAGAGAGTCAGTTGGTACTACATTACTATAATATTGAAGGTTAAAATTGACTGATTTGTAGTACAATGAAGTTTTTTAAATAATAACGTTAGAATTACATAATAATATTTCTACTTCAATTCGTTTTTAATATAAACATTTAAATGGTGGTTGTCATACAACTTGATGGATTTATTCAAACATAAATTAAACATTGAAGAACAGTGAAAATTATAATGAATATGTTATATGGTGCATATATTTAGCAAAATGCCCCTCTCTACAGTTTATTTTTCTATATGATTAATGAGTTTATGGTTACCGAATAGGTAAATGTGACGTTACGTGACATTGTTTACAAGCCATTATGACGTGTTTGCGCGGCTGAAACACTGATTGAGCGATTACATGAGACAGGATACGGATTGTAAAGTTGTACTCTTTCTTTTAACTTACCTTCGGATGTTTAGTCATGTTTATTTTGTGCTATAACTAGTATTAAAGCGGAGGAGATGATCAGTTCAGCGATCACTCCACATTAAACAGTGCCAAAACGGCATTTATTGTTTAAATACTGCAATACAATGGACAGAATTTGAAATCTGAGACTTTGTTTCATATTAAAAGTACCAAAGCACAATGCTTATTGCGATTTATTGAATGGGAAGTGCCCTTCAACGTTCCGTCCATTAACTGAAAACAGGCTAGACTAATCGATTCTTGGGATTTAAGAATCGATTAAAATCGAGATATCGATATTTTTTTACCCAGCCCTAGGTCCAACCTAGCTATCAGTATTGGTCAAATCCACCATCGGTCGACATCTACTAACAAACATCACATGACTGTCAGCGTCGTCACACTCACGGTCCTCAAACAGCAGGCCGACGGTGTTGACAGGGTCTCTGCTCAGTAGCATTATGGGATTCTCTCTGGAGGTCTTGGGGAAGGTCTGAGCCTGCCGGTTGGGGTCGAGGACGAGGCGTTGGCCCTCGTACAGAAAGTCCTGATGAGACGGCGTTATGTTGGTCCGTCTGAAGAGCAGCTCCTGAAAGAGATTCGCCCTGAACGGAGAGAAAATATCACACTGTCAATAGAATAACACGACTAAACACAGATTATCAACAAATAATAAATACGGCTTAAATGATTTTTACATTAGCAGAACGAAAAGACCCTTTTCACATTTCCGTGGTTCTTAGTTTGTAGCGAAATCAGTTTTAATATTTACCGCGATTTGTTATTATTCTAGTTATTTACATAGCAGCTGATGGGTCTTACACATTCACAGAAAATAGCTTACTTGCACACTGCAAACTAAGGTGGATAGTGGTGAACGAAAACTACATTGTAAAAAAAAAAAAACATTGTATGGGTCAAAACTATTGAGTTTTCTTTTATGCCAAAAATCATTAGGATATTAAGTTAAGATCATGTTCCATGAAGATATTTAGTACATTTCCTACCATAAATATATAAAAACTTAATTTTTGATTAGTAATATGCATTGCTAAGAACTTAATTTGAACAACTTTAAAGATGATTTTCTCAATATTTAGATTTTTTTGCACCCTCAGATTCCAGATTTTCAAATAGTTGTATCTCGGCCAAATATTGTCCTATCCTAACAAACCATACATCAATGGAAAGCTTATTTATTCAGCTTTCAGATGATGTATACATCTCAATTTCGAGAAATTGACCCTTATGACTGGTTTTGTGGTCCAGGGTCACATATAGAAAAATACAGTCTTATAAATGAAGCGCATCATCGCAGTGTGTGAAAAGGGCCCGTCGTGATCGAGTGTGTTTGTTACACGCGTGCTCACGTGTTGTATGTGTGTATGTAGACGTGATGGAGCGTGGCCTGCTGCAGACTGAACACGTAGACTACGATGCGGTGTAAGATTTCGCTGGTCTCGGCGAAGAACTGGTCGAAGCCCCAGCATTTCTCCTGGTCTGCCTCGAGGATGTTAGCCAGAACTGGAGTGAGGAGACTCTGAAGACCCCTGAGACACACAAACACACATCAGACACGCTTCTCTAAATGAACCGGACCGTCTGGAGACTCACTTCGAGAGGCTGCAGGAGATCGGCATCTCTGAACTCCACTCGATCTTCCCGTTCTCAAACTTCTGATGGCCCGAGATCGCGCCGGAAGGCTTCTCTGTGATGATCTTATACCTGCCAGATCAACAACAGTCAGCTGAGTAACCGCATCCAGCCAAACTACTCGTTCTGATTTTGATTCATCGAATGTAATGCTTTGCCACGATTTATTTTTTATTTTTTTAATTTAGCAAACGTTACAATTAGACACATTGCCAATAAGCCAATATATCCTGTGCAGAACTACTACTGTATGTTTGATGTTTGCATGATGCTGACAGACTGAAAGCTGCTGCTGTTTTCATTTAATGTTAATAATATGTGACCCTGGAGCACAAAACCAGTCTTAAGTGTCAATTTTACAAAATTGAGATTTATACATCATCTGAAAGCTGAATAAATAAGCTTTCCATTGATGTATGGTTTGTTATGATAGGACAATATTTGTTCGAGATACAACTATTTGAAAATCTGGAATCTGAGGGTGCAAAAAAATCTAAATATTGAGAAAATCATCTTTAAAGTTGTCCAAATGAAGTTCTTAGCAATGCATATTACTAATCAAAAATTAAGTGTTGATATATTTACGGTAGGAAATTTACAAAATATCTTCATGGAACATGATCTTTACTTAATATCCTAATGATTTTTGGCATAAAAGAAAAATCTATAATTTTGACCCATACAATGTATTGTTGGCTATTGCTACAAATATACCCCAGCGACTTGAGACTGCTTTTGTGCTCCAGGCTCACATGTGTTATACTGTCTGTCATTGAATTGCTATTCTATATATGTACATACTGTATAATTTATAGGGATGCACGATGTTGGATTCTTGCCGATATGCCGATATTTTTCAACTCATTTTTGCCGATAGCCGATGCCAATACCGATATATATTTCCTTTTGTTTGGAAACAACACCAAGTCTCTCCTGTGCAGAGATTATAAACAATTATTTTTAATTTTGGTTAGTTTTGAGCAAAAACTTATTTGTTACAACTAAATAAACAATATCAAATTTATTTCATAATGAGAGTACATTGAAATCTTTTTTCCTCCAGACACATGCAGTTGAAACCTTAACATTTTATTTGTGGATTTAACATTAATAGATGGTCTAACGCAAAAGAGCTGTGAAAATTCTAAAAATAATCAGTTTGAAAAAAATATATTACACATTAATGAATAAATCTGTATGTATAAATTTATTTCATTTACTAGTGTCATGATTGTGATTCATTCACCTTTATAACAAAACAGACTTGTGATTTTATGACACCAATTACTGCTTTATTTATTCAGAAACACAATCTTAATTCTATTTTTGTAGTTTACTTTTCATTTTATTACAAGTAGGCCTACAGCGCCCCCTAAATAAATATAACACCTCATCGTTAGTGCGTTAGGAGGGAAATAATTTAGAATCAATTATAACATTCATATGCAGATTTAATGCACAAATTTGTGCATACACATGGTTATTGTGTATTAAATGAGACAGAGTATTTTTTTTTAATAGCCAGCAAAATCTATTGTTTACTTTATAAGCTTTAAGTGAAATGATTTTCCATTTTTGCTGACAGCACCTACGTATGTCATGCAAACTATTACATAATGGCCTGGTTTCATAGAGAGGGCTTAGGTTAAACCAGGATTAGGCAATAGGTCAATTAGGACATTTAAGTAGTTTTTATAAACGTGCCTTAGAAAAAAACATTACTGGTGTGCATCTTGAGACAAAACCAAGGCACTGACATATTTTAAGATCAGTCAGTGCAAGTTTCTTTCAGTTGAAACAGCTCAGATTTACATTTTAGTCTGGGATTAGGCTTAAGCCTGAAACCGGGGGAATGTGAACCAATAATCCTAGCAAACTCGCATTCAGATCTGACTTGATTCTGGTCTAATTTTAGTCATTTTGAATGTGAAATGTGACTTGTTGAGTCGAACTCTGAAACTGAATGTGTACATTTAGGCTAAGAAATATTTCGCTTTTTTTTTTTTATTATATAGGACATGTATAATATTTGCCTTCATATTTCACATATAAGTCATTTGTTTTACGTTTACACCATGCTGAACTTCATGTGTGCTGCACTTGGATTAGAACTTTATTTAACCAGATGGTTAATAAAGAGAATTATAAAACGGAGAGTTCCGGTGCTTGATTCTGATTGACTGAGCCGCGTTCGAAGCTGTTGTAAATTACTCTACAAAGTAACATACACCTTTGTTTACGTTTGTCTGTTGCTCTGCAACCACTTTGTTGCAACCACAACTGTTTCTGAGGAGCTACATTGTTTGGTGGAAGAATACTGTTTTTATTAATATCATTACACTTTATTTGCTCTGTTTTATTTTGTGAAACCTTACTACGTATATGGAATAACCGTTTTATAAAAGCAATAAGCCCTGTGAAGCCGTGGTTTACAGTGAATTTATAACAGCTTAGGGGGTTTTAGCGGAGTGCCTAACAATGCCCCTTAGCTGTTATAAATGCGCATGACAATCGCATTCGATTAATCGTGCAGCCCTAATATGAAGTCATTGAAAACGATAGTTTTGAGAATATGGTTGAAATGGTGAATGTGAGGCAGATGCTGAAATCATCTGCTCAAATTGAACCCTTTTAAGTTTCAAAAGGTAACGAAATATGCTTTATTTTATTCTTCTGTAATTGTTCTTAAAATATCAAGAGAGCGAAACATTTGTGCATTTAAGAGTTAAAAAGCACAGCACAGAATGCCTCTCCGCCATGCTGCACTCAAATAAAACAGTGCATCAGAATGGAAAAGCGCTTTCTGTGTGAACGGCCCCTTAGTCTGAAGGACATTTTTAACAAATCTAATGAACCTTTTTCCACTGAATAAACTTACCGACATCCTGCAGAACGATGAGGAACTCGTCCTCCGGGAGTCCGTAAGCGTTCGTCGGCTCCTCGAGAACCGTGTAGAGACTTCCGCACGGACAGTACTCCATCACCAACACCTTATGACGCGTGTTCGACTGACACACAACATAAACATTCAACAAATGATCGTCATATTTCTGAATGACAAGAACACAAAACGGTGACCTCTGACGTTCGTAGTTAGGAGCAAACGGGTATTACAGGTGTGCGTTTGTGAAAGTAAAACAGGGAAGAGTTTACAGAACTTCAGCAAAAAAAAAAAACATCATGAAGCAACAGAAACTAAACTGATATTATTCTATGAGCTGAAAGGTCTTTTTAAAGGAACAGTTCACCCAAGTTTGTTTCTGTATTGGATTTTTTTCCATCAGTGTCTCAGCAATGGATGCTCTGCAGTGAATGGGTGCCGTCAGAATGAGAGTCCAAACAGCTGATAAAAAC
>NW_015551074.1:682985-685916 GCF_001515605.1 Sinocyclocheilus anshuiensis | reverse complement strand
ACACAATAATCCACAGCACTCCAGTCCATCAGTTAACATCTGGAGAAGACAAAAGCTGAAACAAATCCACCATTAAGACGTTTTTAACTAAAAATACATTGAGTCCATAATACATAATAACACATCCTCCAGTGAAAACGTTGTCTCTCACATTAAAATCCAGCCACATATTTGTTTAGAGCTGTTTAAACGGTGCTTGATCTGTACAGATTTCTCTCCTGATTCAGACCAGAACACTTTTTCACTGGAGGAAGAGTTATTATGGATTATGGACTCGTGTTTTAGTTAAAAACATCTTGATGATGGATTTGTTTCAGCTTTTGTCTTCTCCAGATGTTAACTGATGGACTGGAGTGCTGTGGATTATTGTGATGTTTTTATCAGCTCTCATTCTGACGGCACCCATTCACTGCAGAGCATCCATTGCTGAGACACTGATGCAATGCTACATTTCTCCAAATCTGATGAAGAAACAAACTCACCTACATCTCGGATGAGCTGAGAGTGAGCACACCGTCATTTTTGGGGAAGCTACATTTGGCATAAGAGCTGCTAAGATGGTTTTAAGACTGCGTGGGTCTCACCTCCTCCTCAACGGCGAAGAGCTTCACGATGTTTTTGTGGTTGAGTTTTTTCAGCACCTCGAACTCCCTCATCTGGACGTCCAGCGGACGCAGGAAGCTCAGGTTATTGAACACTTTGACCGCATAGAGATCGCCGGTTTTCTGCAGACACAGCGAGATTTTCAATCCCGTTATAAGGTCTACATCACTGTGTGAAATGTAAACGAATCTTTCGAAAGATTCACTGTCACTGAATCATGTGTGTGAGAGCCAGACTGTAGGGACACTGTAGCTGTGGTTTACAACACAAAGCAAATGAAGTATAGACAGTGTAACTCACGGATACCTTGTGTCTACCGCGGTAAACGTTGGCTGTGGCTCCCTGACCCAGCAGGTCAGACATCATCCACAGGTAGTTCGCAGTACTCTGCATGATGACTCTAGATTCACCTGGAAACACATTAGCATATATTACATATTCATGAGGATCACCAGATTCTGGAAACACAAATCAAACAGCATCAACACTGGCAATACACCATAATGCACATGTACCACGGTAGAACTTCACCACATAGCCATGAGTTATACTATAGTACTATAGCATATTTTCAGATATTACCATCTGATACTATGGCAGCCCAGCTGATTTTAACTTTCGGTTTCCCGAGCAGCAATGACATTTAAGCCAAACTGACAAAGCACAACTGTAATCGCAGTTAATATGCCGATAACGTGCTTGTTTAACGCTGTAATGAGGATATTGTGAAATCAGCTGCGGCTTTAAGCCAAACTGACAAAGCACAACTGTAATCGCAGTTAATATGACGATAACGTGCTTGTTTAACGCTGTAATGAGGATATTGTGAAATCAGCTGCGGGATCAGGGTTGCCAGGTTTTCACAACGAAACCCGCCCAACTGCTACTCAAAACAGCCTAAATACACGTAAAATACACGTTTTTGGCGGGGTTCCCCTGGTAAAATTCGCATTCCAGAGGCTAAATATCACGTTATTGTGGTCGCTTAAACCACCCGCGGCCACAGAGTTAAAGTAGCCCAATTTCCCGGGAAAACCGCGGACTCGGAAACACTGTGCGGGATTGATACATTGTTTCGCCGTGACGTCACAGACCTGCGGGAATTTCCCGCATCAGCGCGTGATTCTTTCAGCCTAAAATCCCTTAAAAGAGCCATAAAAGCAGAAGTGAGACCGAATCGTGTGTACGGGTGTTTATGACACCGAACCGAGTGAAACCGAAAGCTAATTAAACAGCCTAAGCGGTTTGTTACCGTGAGATCTGAATGAAGAAACCGACGGATATGCAGCACTGAACGCACCTTAAACAACCACAACAAATTCCTCGTGTGTTTGCGCACACCTGGCGAATAAAGCTCATTCTGATTCAGAAACACTTCAATCAAAACATTGCATTGGTACGTCTTACATTAGATTAATCACGTAAATGCAGCAATAATAGATTACGAATAATAATTAGATGACACGAACGCTGTGTATGAATTATATCATGCATTTTTTGCTAATATTGGGTGATTATTTTCTCACCCGGAGAGCACGAAAGTCTCTTCCGTTTTCCGTGTTTTCATCACATGAGAACACCGAAAGACACCGGCTGTGTCGCAATACCGTAATACTCGTACTACTTCTGCAGTATCTACGCTGTGAGCGTATGGGATTTTTTTTAGTGCGCAGTAAGTAATATGTTAATAGCCCTCATTTTAGCAACGTTTATCATTATCATGCACAGGTCCACGTAATATTTTACTTCAAGTAAATACACTGTCCGCTATGTAGTATGCTAGTGTTGCATTGCGTCCATACACAACCGTAAATATCACAGTAGAGGAGAACACAAAACTGTTGCATGGATAGAATTAGTTAATCAATTATTAATTTGCTTTTTGTTTCATATTTCTGTAGATATAGGCCTATACACTGCCGTTCAAAAGTTAAAAAAGTTAAAAAGTTTGAGGTCAGTTTTTTTTTTTCTTTCTTTTTTTTTGAAAGAAATAAATGCTTTTATTCAGCAAGGATGTGTTGAATTGATAAAAAGTGATAAATAAAGTTATAGATAAATAATATTATTAGAAAAGATTTCTAAATCTTTAAATTTAAAACGAAATTAAATAAATTAAAGAGACTTGTTTAAAAAACATTAAAAATCTTACTGATCCCAAACTTTTTAATGTAACATATAAGAATGTTATATTTATATATATATATATATAATACGAGGCAGCATTATAATATAAGTATTGTCATCATTATAATAGTGGCTCCGTAACCTGACAGCGAATATCGCTTGTGTACTGGAGGCATGTGATGTTAATAAGCTGTGATATTCAAC
>NW_015551074.1:674099-682930 GCF_001515605.1 Sinocyclocheilus anshuiensis | reverse complement strand
GGTTGCAGCGACAGCAGAGTGGCGCAGCGGAAGCGTGCTGGGCCCATAACCCAGAGGTCGATGGATCGAAACCATCCTCTGCTAACTATTTATGTTTCTTAAAAATTACGCGCGATGACTTACCAATATAAATGTATGAAACATATGTTAGTGAAACAATGATAGAACTACAACCATGTAACACATGCCATACTTACAGTGAATGTTACTGTTATACGGTTATTGTGTTTATATTTTACCGCAACATACTTACTTTTTAATTTATATATAGAATGCACTGTTAAATTAAAATAATTACTTATGCTATGTTATTTACTACTGAAAGAAAGCTTACATTTCATTATACTAGCTTCTACACGGTTTCATTTTTGGAAAATAACACCTAGATTAAGCAAGAAATATATTGGCCTAAGTAAGGGAAGAGCCGTGCTGGGAAGGTTACATCAATTACTTTATTAAAGTAATGTAACTGATTACATTTGATTACTTTTCTACATTTCTAAACTGTTAATCATGTTCAAACATTTAAACAGTAGTACTCAACACTGATTACTGTCAGACTTTCGAAATCCTTCATTTCTTGAATTAAGATTATAATAATTTAATTTTAAAGAACAGCCGCTACAAAATCAGACTTTAGCACATCTTTTTACTTTGAGATCGTTCTGAGGTTGAATACAGATTTAAAATCATAACAAGAAATAGTAAATATTAATACAAGAAGTATTCAGATGTAACCCCCTTTGTAATCATTACAATTTTCATAAGTAACTGTAATTTAATTTTTTTTTAAATCTCAGTAACTGTAACAGTTACATTTATTTTGTAATTAAATTACGTAACACAATTACATGTAACTAGTTACTCCCCAACACTAGTAAAGCGAGGATTATTTTCACACACACACACACACGCACACACACACAACCTCACACACTCTCACACTCACACACACACACACACACACACACACGCACAGACACACAACCTCACACACTCTCACACTCACACACACACACACACACACACACACGCACAGACACACAACCTCACACACTCTCACACTCACACACACACACACACACACACACACGCACAGACACACAACCTCACACACTCTCACACTCACACACACACACACACACACACACACGCACAGACACACAACCTCACACACTCTCACACTCACACACACACACACACACACACACACGCACAGACACACAACCTCACACACTCTCACACTCACACACACACACACACACACACACACGCACAGACACACAACCTCACACACTCTCACACTCACACACACACACACACACACACACACGCACAGACACACAACCTCACACACTCTCACACTCACACACACACACACACACACACACACGCACAGACACACAACCTCACACACTCTCACACTCACACACACACACACACACACACACACATGCACAGACACACAACCTCACACACTCTCACACTCACACACAGACACACACACGCACACACACTCTCACACTCACTCACTCACATCACACACACACACACACATCACACACACACTCCACACACACATCACACACACACACGTCACACACACACACACACACACACACACTCACACACGCATCACTCACACACGCATCACCTGGTACATGACGTACCAGAAATGCTCCTTTTTCCTTTGAATTGAACTGATCTTTTGTTAAATATTGACAGTAAGGTATTACTAACTATTTTCCAATAAATATCGAGGTTAAAGCAGGACTCATGTAGCTCACCGTCACACCCAGAGTCAAACAGATCTTTTGTTCTGCTCTGTTTGAACTACCAATAATAAATCCCCTTTATCATCAGACAGTGTTTGAAATTAATAAGGTTTCATATTTCCAGCTGGTGATGTGGATGTTGAGAATGGTGTGTGTTTGGCCATTTTACTTTTAGGGCTGCTTTATCTGAAGCGTCATTCTTACAGTAAATAGATCCCTGACAGCACACGTACATCACGGAGACGTCTATCTGACGTCACATTTACATCTGCAAGACGTGTTTTTTAGAGTGTTCGCTCATCTGCAATACATCTAAAGGACGTCTCCTATCAGATGTCAAATAGATGTTTAGAAGATGTCTTTATGAATTAGAATGCATGTGAAACTGACCTCTTAAAGACATCTGTCAGATGTTTGTACACAGCAGATGCTTTCCAGATGAAGGATCTTTAACAGACCTCTTGCAGACGTACCTGTTCTATCTGGGATATTATTATTAGATAGATAGATAGATAGATAGATAGATAGATAGATAGATGCAAATGCAATGCAAAACCCTTGCGATGCAAAACCCTAAACACAAGAAAGCCGAAGTTAAGCACAACTGCAACACGGTCATCATCGTTTACACACGATAATTCAAAACTGTTCACACTTGTTTCTAAATATGTGAATGTACAAAATATAAGCCGGTTCAAAGTGCACAGATGGCACGGGTGCATCCGTCACTCTGAGAGGCAGAAGAAGAGGAGGACGAGGAAGAGCAAGACCAAGAACAGTCATTTCAGATGAAATCAGAGCTACTGTGATTGAGCATGTTACAGTATTGTGTGTGGAACGACAGGCAGGACAAAGAGTTCAACCTAATCTGAGCAGATTCTCTGTGGCCACCAGAATCAGTTGGAAAGTGCAAAAGAAGAGTGGAAGAGAATCTTGTGTAGAATTGCAAGACTATCACGTTAGGGCTGTGGTGACATACATTAAACGTGCTGTCTTATCAAGGCTGGATCCGTCACACCAGAGGCCTTTTTCCCAGTTGCCTGCCTGCGACGTAGATGAAGTCCTCTGATTCATATGTATGTATGCATGTGTATATATACTGTATATATATATACACACACACACACACACACTGTATATATATATTCACCAAACTCAGGTCTTTCTTTGTGTGTGTGTGTGTGTGTGTGTGTGTGTGTGTGCGCCTTACAGTATTTAGCCTACTATATACAATAAACATTTTTTTTGTAACTACATGCACTGGACACTGTGTTCTCCATTTTTTGATGTAGTGTCTAATGAATGATCTGTAGCGTGTGTATTATTGATGAATGTGTGTGTGATTTGAAAGCTTTGTTTGATTTTGAGCACAGCTGAAATGGTTTTGAAGCGATTGCTTGATTTTGCCAGAAGAGTCAGGGGCTCTGTGAATTTAGTTTGAGTATTTGGATTTGTGTTTAAGGTTTTGAGAAAATTAGTGATGCTTTCAAGAAATGTGTTTTAGCGATTGTGAAAAACTAGTTTGGATGGCACGTTCACCTGCGCTCAGGTGGAGGCGCTGTCGGGTCGCGCGAGGGGTCGGTGAGGCGGAGCGCGAGACAAACTCACACAAGCGGCCGTTCATTTAGTCATTAAACCGAGAAACTCACTGACAGTCGCCGTCACCTGCCGAGCCGTGTGTGTTTGCGCTTCTGCCATGCGGTAAAAGCGGGGAGAAACACAGAAACAGGTGAGTGTGTGTTCACACACCACACACACACACACACTTGTATGTTGTAGGTCGCGCACAGGCGGTGTTTGTAAATGTACTCTCTTTAAACACCAACAGCAGCTCGCTCGCTCGCGCCTATGGCTGTGTTGTAGTGTTTATTATTTTGTGTGTTGATCACGGTCACGTTCCGTTCGCTGGTTTAATGGCAGAGCCTGTCACGCGCAGGTACCAGCACTACGCGTTGATATTTGTGCGCTATTATCACTGCTGTGATCAGACTTCACTAATATATCACTGAGATCAGATGTTATTGTTACATCAGTTATGTTCATGTCACTGCTGAGATCAGATTTCATTAATGCATCACTTCAGATATGTTTATCACTGCTGAGATCAGATTTAATGCATAATTTCAGTTGTTTATATCACTGCTGAGATCAGATTTAATGCATAATTTCAGTTGTTTATATCACTGCTGAGATCAGATTTAATGCATAATTTCAGTTGTTTATATCACTGCTGAGATCAGATTTCATTAATGCATCACATGCATCGGCCTTGGCGATATATCGGTCGACCACTATTAATGATTACAGATTACATGATGAAAACTGTAGTCTAGGTTACTCATTTTAGGTAATGTATTCTGACTACTTTTTTAGATTACTTCTAGATTACTTTTTTTTTATCTAACTTGTTTTAAACTTGCCATTTAAACGTACCTGTTGTTAAATTATTGAAATATGAACTTCCTCAGAGATATTTCAACTAAATATGTAATTTCAAGGGGTTTGCCTGACAAAAAAAGTTTGGGAATCCCTGCATTACATGACTTATTTGTTTCATACATAGTATAATTGCTTATAAAGGAAAATTTAAATAAGAATTCGGGGGAATCAATGTATTATGAATAATTAATTGCCATTGTGTGAATGCTATGTGTAATCACGTAATCCATAAAAAGTAACTGCAATCTGATTATGAGCATTATAAAATGTAATATACTCTAATTAAAAGTACTGCTGAGATCACTGCTGTCGATGATTTTAGCACGTCCTGAACCTTGAATGTAATTCTGAGAAGCTCTAATCTGAGGTGGGTCTCTGTTGGGTCGTAAATGGTTAACGGCCCTTAATAGGGACGCACTGTAAGACAGAGTTGCTCTCCAGTGGGTTTCAGTAATTGGTGTTATGAGCAGTGCAGGTCCCAGTGCTACGGGTTAAATATGGAGCCCTGTTCTAACTAAAAGTACTGCTGAGATCACTGCTGTCGATGATTTTAGCACGTCCTGAACCTTGAATGTAATTCTGAGAAGCTCTAATCTGAGGTGGGTCTCTGTTGGGTCGTAAATGGTTAACGGCCCTTAATAGGGACGCACTGTAAGACAGAGTTGCTCTCCAGTGGGTTTCAGTAATTGGTGTTATGAGCAGTGCAGGTCCCAGTGCTACGGGTTAAATATGGATCCCTGTTACATAACCGCTAATGTTTCCATTAATTTCATTGAGCCGTGGAGTTATCTTCAGCTGCTGAGACATCTTGCGGTCCTGTAGTATTTTAAGGGTTCACACCAGGTTTTGTTGGATCACGAGCTTTGAGCTGCTGGTCACTTTTGGTAAGATGAGTTTTTACAGAGCAGCTTTAACCTAAACGTGAGGGTTCTCTGCTGTAGATAAGATGCTCTTCATTCTGGGAAAGGTACTTTTAAAAGTAATGCATTCACCCCAGTGAAAACTATTGTACCTTTTTTTCTGAGAGTGTACAATATTGCGTTACTCCCTAAAAAAAGTAACTTATTGCTTTACTTTTTATGGAACGTAATGTGTTCCGTTACTTTTGCGTTACTATTTAAATCTGGGATGGGCTTGCATGTCTGTTTTTAATATAAAAAATACTATTTTTGGCAAATGTAAAAGCCGTTTCACACTGAAAGTGAAATGAATAGGCTGAAGAAAATGTAAATTCACGTCTGTACAGTAGAGGGCGCAGCTCAAACCTCTCAGCTGTGCTGGCATTCTGGATTGCATGAAGAATAGGACGCAGGAGAAGAAAGTTCAACACTCTTCAGCAATGAAAAAAATTAAACACAAATGTGACCCTGGAGCACAAAACCAGTCATAATTGAATAAATAAGCTTTCCATTGCTGTATGTATGGTTTGTTAGGATAGGACAATATTTGGCCGAGATACAACTATTTGAAAATCTGGAATCTGAGGGTGCAAAAAAATCTAAATATTGAGAAAATCATCTTTAAAGTTGTTCAAATGAAGTTCTTAGCAATGCATATTACTAATCAAAAATTAAGTTTTGATATATTTACGGTAGGAAATTTACAAAATATCTTCATGGAACATACTTAATATCCTAATGATTTTTGGCATAAAAAAAATCTATAATTTTGACCCATACAATGTATTTTTGGCTATTGCTACAAATATACCCCAGCGACTTAAGACTGCTTTTGTGCTCCAGGGTCACAGATGTTATGTTTATCTAAAGTCATTTTTCCTTGTTAGTATGGTTAAATTGGATAACTGAAGGTCAGCAGCAAAGACATTGGTTAGTAAAATGGGATTAAATAAGGATATTTGTGTTGCTTAACATAATTAATTACTGCAGGTTTGCGTAATATTCTGAGTTTGCATTTCGCTGACATTTAGTCTAGAAACAGTGTTGGGCAGTAACTAGTTACTATTAACTAGTTACTGTTAGGGTTGCAAAGGGGTGGAAAATTCCCGGTAAATTTCCAAAAACTTTCCAAAAAGCCCTGGAATATAAAAAAAAATTAAAAAATCCTGGAAAGTTTCCAAAATTTCTGGAATATTTCCAAAATTTACTGGAAATTTTCCACCTTTTTGCAACCCTAGTTACTGTAATAATATTACTTTTTGCAGTAACTAGTAGTGTAACTAATCACTAATAAAATTTCAGTGATAATATTACAGTTACCATCCATAAAACAGCTAGTTACTTTTGATGCCTCAACCCCTACTGATTTGAAATCCAACAATCCAATAATTCCTAAATTCATTTCCATAATTTTCATGACTCGCAGAGGCACATGAAGTCACCAGTGCATCAGGAAAGCCTAAGCTTACATTCAGGGGATGGAAATATTGCCATTACACTGATTTTGTCAGGAGAAAAGCTGATCTGAACACAGATGTGTAAGTTGTGGCATTACTTTACTCTGGCATTACAACCACATCCCTCTGATCCCGATATAAATTAAAAATCTTATGAACTTATGTGATTTCTTTTGGGTCAAATGATGAGACAGAAATATATTGTTAGTAACATTTTAGAAGTATTTTATGGGGGAGATACACAATTACAACTTCTGTGGGGCGTGAAGGAAAAATAATGTAACTAGTAGTGTAACTAATTATTGTTGCCAGAAGTAATAATATTACTTTTGAAAGGAGTAACTAGTAACGAGTAATAAATTAGATTTTTGGGGTAACTAGCCCAACACTGGTCTAGAACTACATGACGACAGGAGAGCTGTCAGTGAATCAGTGGGAAAACAAAGTAACTTAAATGTAATGTGTTCTAGTTAATTGAAAAAAGTAATCTGATTACGTAACTCGCGTTACATGGAATGTGTTACCCCCAACACTGAATATATATATATTATTCCCATTCAAACCAGCGCAGATTCGGCTACATAAGGAGCTTAAAATATCATCTTGTTGTGATGTTGGGTGCCAGAATCGACGTAATACAGCCTCAAATTAGAAATTTGATCGCATATCTACTGCCACTGCCAGACAAAAAAACCGACGACAGCTGTGGTTAAACCTTGTCTGGGGGTTTGGCTAAAGGAGAGTGGGACGGTGGGCGGTGCTCGGGGGGGGCGACCGAAGGCGGTGACTGTAGTTCTAACGTCGACTTTTTACGGAAGTCAAAACGGTTCGTGAAAAATCACAGCTACTTTAAGCAGGCTGTGTGAATTTTACTGTGGACTGACTGTTTTGAAACTTATATGGTAGTTAAATAGCCCCTAGACCTCAGTTATCATGAAAAAAGCCAGGAAATTTCAGTTTTGTCAATATGGGACCTTTAAAAACACCAGCTGCGTCTGGGAGCACGTGAAACCTCTGTTGGCCCGAGGCCTGTGATTCTGCGGGAGTATATCTGGATGTTCTCCGCTTTTGTTTGTGTTTGTTTGTTTTTCTTCTGCCGTAATGACGTCAGCTGTGTTCAGTAACTGTATCGTTTCTTTGGCAGTGATTGTGCTGTTTTGAGAATCTCAGCAGACTGAAACGGAGCCCGTGGGTTTGGTGTCACTCAGATTTTTTCAGGACTCAGTGTTTGGCACATTCACGTGTGCCGCTGAGAACTAATGGCAGTGGAGCTTGTTTGGTGGAGGCTGGAGTCTCTGGAGGATTTCTGCGGTTTTCTGGTGGAAAATTGTGCCGGTCTCTGGAGCCTTTGTTAGGAGAATTTAGATTGGCAATGTCTTACTCAATTCCTTTACACTTTTTAAAATAAAGGCTTCAAAAGAGGGTTTTGCCAACCGTTTTGGTTCCAAAGAACCTAACAGTGATTCATTCCAGAACCATTTTTCTTAGTCTAAATAACATTTTAATGATCTAAAAACCTTTTTTTTCTGTTCTATTTGTTCTTTTGATTAATGGAACGATTCCATGAATGTTAAAGGTTTACTGTCATTAACTCATAGTTTCCATGTGCTCACATGTTTGCCGAAGTTCCAGGAGGTTGTGTTTTATCCTGACACTATCCTGACTGTTTGTATAAGAGCGAAACTCTTCTGATATCTGTGTGACTGTAATGTTGTCTGGTTGTTGTCTGTTTCTGATCACACAATTGAGCCTCCATTGAGTGCGTTTCCTCGTGCCTTATCTACAAAGTCATAACGTCCTTTATTGTCCTCTATTCATAGCACAGTTTCTCCTGTGACGACCTCCGAGCACAATGACCTCTCTTCCTGCATGCGAGCAACAATCGGAGCAAAAGTGTCTGGGATACACATGCTGAATCATATCAGCGCATGAGAATGAAACGCAAGCTATGTTTGACAATCAGGTTTCCTAATGAGATAACGAGATTCATGGCATTAGCGCTCATTAACTGATCGCACTGCTCTCTATCAGAAGGACAGCAAAACAAACGAGATGTTTAGAGTTCATCGTGTGAGCGCGTCTCAGCCGTGTGTTCAGGGTGAAATGACCTTCTAATGTTGGTCAGGAGTGAGTGCTGTAACTCTGTGTTCTTCTCCATCTTTACTATCACGCTCACACACTCTCTCTCTCTCTCTCTCTCACACACACACACACACACAAACACACTCTCACACACACACACACACACACACACTCACACA
>NW_015551074.1:673744-674052 GCF_001515605.1 Sinocyclocheilus anshuiensis | reverse complement strand
TTTTCAGCATAATTACTCCAGTCTTCAGTGTCACATGATCCTTCAGAAATATTTTCAATGTTAGAAACAGTTTTTGCTGCTTAATATTTCTTTGGAACCTCTGATACTTTTTTCAGGATTCTTTGATGAATAAAAAGAACAGCATTTACTTAAAATATAAATATTTTGTAACAATGTAAATATTTGTTAACGTAATGTATCCTTGCTAAATAAATGTATTCAGTTCTTTCAACAACAACAAAAAAAAAAAACTGTCCCCGACTCGAAACTTTTGAACTGTAGTGTATGATAATGAAGTTTTAACATTT
>NW_015551074.1:672705-673100 GCF_001515605.1 Sinocyclocheilus anshuiensis | reverse complement strand
AATAAATGCAGCCTTGATGAGCAGAAGAGACTTCTTTAAAAAACATTACAAATCTTACTGATCCCAAACTTTGAAAGGCAGTGTACACTCTCAAACCCACACACACACACACGTGCAGTGAGAAGTGGATCACATCCTCAGAGTAACAACTCATTTCTCACTCAGTACAGTGTCTCTGAAGAGCTGTAAATGATTAAATGTGTTTTATTGTCTCCTTATTCACCACAACCTCCGCTCACATCCGTGAGTGTGTGTGAGTGTGTGTGAGAGTGTGTCTGTGTGTGTGCGTGTGTGTGAGTGTGTGAGTGTGAGTGAGTGTGAGAGTGTGTGTGTGTGTGTGTGTGTGAGAGTGTGTGTGAGTGAGTGAGTGTGAGAGTGTGTGTGAGTGAGTGAGT
>NW_015551074.1:671972-672514 GCF_001515605.1 Sinocyclocheilus anshuiensis | reverse complement strand
AATATATATATATATATATATATATATAAAACCAACTTTATACAGAGAGCTGTGCAATAATATAGTTACATATATACAAGCTAATCTCATCTGCACAGAATGTAACAATCTCACAGCTCTCTGTATAAAAGCTGGATATACTCATCGAGGGCGATAATGTTTATATAAATATCGACTGTTGAATGTTTATATCATCGCATAATGTAGCTATATTATCATCCAGTTCTAATCTGATAATTGTGACTATATGGCATGAAGATATTCTAAACATTAGCATCATGATTGTCTCTAAAGATGCTCTGAAACAGTGTGTATTGTGAATAAACAAATTGACTTTTCAAGTTTCAAAAAAAGTATAAATTTTTAATTTCTTTTGTAGTTTGCCGTTGTTTTGAGTTTGTTTCGTTGCTGTGGAGTCAAACGTCTCGCGTGTTGTGATGCAGTTTAAAGTGTCGTCACACAGCTGGTGTTTGATCAGGTTGTGTGTGTCGTCACTGGGCACACACTGTTAGAGCATCATGTGTGTGTGTGTGTGTGTGTGT
>NW_015551074.1:670553-671863 GCF_001515605.1 Sinocyclocheilus anshuiensis | reverse complement strand
TGTGTGTGTGTGTGCGAGGCGTGACCTCGGGCAGAGGGTGCGGCCAGATCGGGTTCCTGAAGATCAGAGGTCAAGAAGGTTCTGGTTCCACCTGCTCCTGTTACTCTGCTGCGTCACACCTGTTCCATCTGTACTTTTATTTATTTATTTATTTGAGTTGTAGTGGATAGTGAAGTAAACGTGGAAAACAGACAATTGACCGCTCATGAATTATCAGTTATTAAAATCCTCTGTCAGTGACTCTGAACTTCCTTATGACTGTGTTTGACGTGCTCTTCAGAGATCTGCTCATGTCTCACGTTTCATAGATTTGTCTAGATTTAATTTGATGTCAGTATGATGATGTTTAGCATTATTTATATACTATTATAGTTTTTGTTAATATTTTAAATTAGGTTTTCACCCATTTTAGTCAGGGTTAGGCTTTTGGTAAAAAAAAATTTTTTTGGCCTTTTTAAATTTTTTCATATATCTGTAAACGTGGAAAACAGACAATTGACCGCTCATGAATTATCAGTTATTAAAATCCTCTGTCAGTGACTCTGAACTTCCTTATGACTGTGTTTGACGTGCTCTTCAGAGATCTGCTCATGTCTCACGTTTCATAGATTTGTCTAGATTTAATTTGATGTCAGTATGATGATGTTTAGCATTATTGATATACTATTATAGGTTTTGCTAATATTTTAAATTAGGTTTTCACTCATTTTAGTCAGGGTTAGGCTTTTGGTAAAAAAAAATTTTTTTGGCCTTTTTAAATTTTTTAATATATCTGTGTGTTTTATTTAATAAAAGTTTTATTTATTTGTTTTAGTACATTTTTTTTTGTCCTTTTTAAAAAATGTTTTAATGTTTGTAGTTTTATAAAAGGTTTATTTATTCGTTTTAGTTTTAATTTTGTTATTTTAGTACGTCACCTTAAACTAAATGAAAATAAGAAATGTTGCCAACTAACTGTTTTTTCCCAAAAAAAAAAAAAAAAAGTCAAATTTATGGTTTTGCATGTAAAAACCATAAGTTACCATGTATACTATTTTTCATGGAAACGGTAAAAGGACATTCCCGGAAGACCCTGTGTAACATCACATATGATTATATTTTATTTAAAGGAAAAATTAAAATTCTCCCATCATTTACTCACCATCGACTAGTTCCAAACCTGTATGAGTTTCTTACTTCTGTTTAACACAAAAGAAAATATTTAGAAGAATGTTGGTAACCAAACAGTTGACGGCAACCATTGACTTCCATAGTATTTTTTTCCATACTAGGGAATACCTAAAACATTCTCACTGTATTTTGTTTATAAC
>NW_015551074.1:657633-665709 GCF_001515605.1 Sinocyclocheilus anshuiensis | reverse complement strand
TTGCAAACAAACTTTTTTTTCCCAAAAAAAAAAAAAAAAAAATATATATATATATATATAATTAAATAAGTTTGTTATATTTCAAATAATAAAATGTATAGTAAAATAATGAAATATGTAATAAAATTAGTTTAAATGTTATTTTAGTTAATGTAATGCTTATTTCAAGTAACTAAAAAATTGTTTTTTTCATGGTTTTAGTTTGTTAACGATAATAAACACTGCTGAAGTCCAGCGGTTGGTTTAGTAACGACACACACACACACACACACACACACACACTCACTCACTCACTCACTCACTCACTCACTCACTCACTCACTCACTCACTCACACACACACTCACTCATCTGGTGTGTTCACTGAAGTCAGCAGCTCTAGTAATCTAATCATATTTGGCTTTGTTTCATTTCCTTGACCTCCAGCTGTAGGTGGAATGTACTAATTAACCATGGTTAACTAACAAACAGCATGGTCGTTTTCTGCTGTTTTGCGTCTCACGCCGGGCTCCGCTTGATCTCTCTTCATTAAAAGAGACTTAAGCAGCAGCTGGAGGATAGGAGCATGTGAGCGCGCTCTGTTTGCTCTGGAGGGCGTGAACCGATTCACAAACACCACAGAAGCATCACTGGATTTCTAGGAAAACTTTCTGCCACTCCTGTCTCTGCCCAGAATCCTCTCTGTCTCTCTCTGTCTTTTACTGGGACGGCGAACATCCAGTTTGCTGGTTGCCATGGCGACGCGACCCATGTGCTCTGTGTGTGTGTGTGTGTGTGTGTGTGTGTGAATTTTTCGCTGGTTTATTCATGTTCAGTTCGTCTCCGGCATAATGGATCTTTAATTAGACGATTCAGTTAGCGAGAGAAGAATCTGCTGCAGAACAGCTAATGAAGCTGATGATGTCATTTCCCTCTGGTTGGAGTGGAAAGCAGGAAGTAGATTAGCCAGTGTAAACACAGAACAGATGACCTTTGACCTCCTGACGTGTGTGTGTGTCCATGTCAGTGGTTCTGAGTGATTCCTGTGATGATGAACGTGATTATGGTTCACTGAGTCATACGACTCTTAATCAGTGAGGAAAAACCCTCCAGCAGTGATTTTGTGCTTTCGCTGGTGTGGATTATAAGTGTTCATGTTATATCAGAGCAGTGTGATCTTCATAAAAGTCTTTTCCTTAATCTTTGGACAGAAGAGTTCATTGTACCTTATACTAGAGTTCGTTCGGGCCATTGAATCTCATCGTTACACCAGTAGTTGGCGACAAGCTACTGTCTTTGAGTGAGTCATTGATTCATCAATTCAACAGTTCATTCGGGAACTGATTCAACTGATTTGTTCAAATACACTGATGCATTGAGGAATGAATCAAGTGACTGTCATGAGTGAGTCATTTGAATCATTCATGCGACCGATTCCTTCAAAAATGCTTTATGAGCGAGTCATTTAATTATTATTTTAATCGATTGCTTTAAAAATACAGATTTTTTTTCAGGGATGAAATAAATGACTTGTCTTTTAAGAGTGAGTCTTTGGTTCATTAATTTAACCGATTTGCTCAAGCACACCGTTTTACTCAGAAATTTGAAGTCATTGATTCGTTCATTCAACCAATTTGTTCAGAAACACAGATTTGTCCAGGAACTAATCAAATGACTGTCTTCATGAGTGAGTCATTTGAATCATTCATGCAAGCGATTCCTTCAAAAATGCTTTATGAGCGAGTCATTGAATAACTCATTCAATCGATTCATTCAAAAACACTGAAGCGAAACATTTACTGTCTTTATGAGTGAGTTGTTCATTCATTAATTCAACAGTTCATTCAGAAATGCTGTTTCATTTAGGAACAAATCAAGTCTCTATGAGTGAGTCATTTGAATCATTCATTCAACTAATTTGTTCAAATACACTGATGGATTGAGGAATGATGAGTCTTTATGAGTGAGTCTTCGGTTCATTAATTTAACCGATTCGTCCAAGCACACTGATTTGTTCAGGAACTAGTCTTTATGAGTGAGTCATTTGAATCATTCATGCAACCGATTCCTTCAAAAATGCTTTATGAGAGAGTCATTGAATAACTCATTCAATCGATTAATTCAAAAACACTGAAGCGTAACATTTACTGTCTTTATGAATGAGTGAGTCGTTCATTCATTAATTCAACAGTTCATTCAGAAATGCTGTTTCATTTAGGAACAAATCAAGTCTCTATGAGTGAGTAATTTGAATCATTCATTCAACTAATTTGTTCAAATACACTGATGGATTGAGGAATGAATCAAGTGACTGTCTTTATGAGTGAGTCTTCGGTTCATTAATTTAACCGATTCGTCCAAGCACACTGATTAACTCCAAAATTACAAGTCATTGATTTGTTCATTCAACCAATTTGTTCAAAAACACTGATTTGTTCAGGAACTAGTCTTTATGAGTGAGTCATTTGAATCATTCATGCAACCGATTCCTTCAAAAATGCTTTATGAGAGAGTCATTGAATAATTGATTCAGTTGATTCATTCAAAAACACTGAAGCGAAACATTTACTGTTTTTATGAGTGAGTGAGTCGTTCATTCATTAATTCAACAGTTCATTCAGAAATGCTGTTTCATTTAGGAACAAATCAAGTCTCTATGAGTGAGTCATTTGAATCATTCATTCAACTAATTTGTTGAAATACACTGATGGATTGAGGAATGATGAGTCTTCGGTTCATTAATGTAACCGATTCGTCCAAGCACACTGATTTGTTCAGGAACTAGTCTTCATGAGTGAGTCATTTGAATCATTCATGCAACCGATTCCTTCAAAAATGCTTTATGAGAGAGTCATTGAATAATTAATTCAGTCGATTCATTCAAAAACACTGAAACGAAACAATTCACTGTATTAATGAGTGAGTCGTTGAATCATTAGCAGTGTTAGAAACCAGCAGCTGAAATATACTTTCAACAAAATCCCTGAGCGATCACATTTCAGCGATGAATCTGTGATGGTGTGGCTTTCAAAGAGGCTGTTATTGAAGGATGAGCCGTTCAAAACTATATTAGACCTGACAGAAAACCCAAACCCCATTTTTAAATGGAAAACAGTTAAACGAGGATGATACGACCCGTCGTGTGTGTGTTTGTTTGGTCCAGCGCTGTCGTATGTGATTGATGGCTGGGCGTTTCTGGGATGCTTCTATTGTGAGTCTTAATTACTGGCTTGAGTTCTCAGCGCTGGAGAAGCAGTGATTTCAGATGAATGCTGTTATCGCTCCGGAGAGAGAGAGAGCTTCTCCATATAGATCAGCCGTCTCGCCTCCTCAGTGTGGTTTGTGAGCAGATTGTAAATGAAGTCTAAACAGAGGAAAGTTTCACGCTTCTCTTCACAATCCCACTGAAGAGACGATGACGAGTGAATTTAAAGCGCTTCATCCGTGGATGTGTCTCAGTTTGACCCACATATGAAGACCAATGGTGTGTTTTAATGGGTTTTTGGTCACCTTTGACCTCATATTGCTGAAGGAGAGGGTTAATTTGCTTATTTTTTATATGTTGCCCGTGCTGAATTTACTGTGCTCATAAAGATCTTAATATAGCTGTGTTTAATAGGATCAGGACAGGTCTGTGATGTCAGCGAGTGCTGAGGATTCTGGGTACATACGGGCCTTGAGACGCAAACAGAAGAGATAACGAGATTAAAGAGGAATAATGTGCAGCGTATGGATTCACAGCCGACACAAAAACTCACAAGCACAGTGGAGATATTGTGCTTCATTATGGTTAATAATAAAAAAAAAAAAATATATATAATAAATAAAATTATATATATATAAAAAATATATATAAATAAATAAACCTGTTGTTGTTGTTAAGATCCAAATATAAAACCCCTTGTATGAAGGTAAAACAGCCCGTTTGTGATGTAAAACACTAGCAAAGCCTGATTTAGAACATTTTATGATCACGTAAAGATCTTCAGAAGAACAGAACTGAAGAAGTTTTCCAGAATCTGCGTGTCCCAGCATCCTTTGCGCTGGATAATCACAGACCTGTGTGAGTTTGTAAAGCTCCTTACAAATCCTCTTAAAGATTCCGCAGTGAGAAGAAGTGGCACATTGTCGCGGTTCTCACGCGTCACGCCGTCTGTATGCCGAGGCTGTGAACAGGTACGACTGAAGAGAGAGTTTGTTCTGTTTGCTGTGTGATTCATCTTCACACAGGTGTGCCATGATTCCTCAGTGTGTTTGTTTTGGATGAATCGCTGGGTTTGATGTGTCTGTTTCAGACGTAATGCTGATGCAGGAAGAGAAACGTGTTCGAATGCCACATTTGCTGCGTTTTAGCCTTAACTGTCACTTTTGATTAATTTAATGCGTCCTTGATGAATAAAACTACAGTAAAATCTTACTTATCCCACATCGCACAAAAATATTGAGTGGAAAATCTGTTTTCAACATTGTGTGTGTGTTCAGTTATCAGCACATGTGCCGGTTAAGGATCAGTTTCAGGTGTTTAACCTGTCAGGTGTTCATCTGTCAGAATAAACTCTCTATTTACATTCGGCTCAATGATTGCCATCGCACAGGCTGAAGCTCTTGGACGGTTTAACTCTGTCGGACTCGTTACTCAATCGGCCAGATTAACCTGCTAACGACCCACGCCGGGCTAATTATAGACGTGCGGCATCACGCGGTGGAGACTGACTGTCTGATCATTCATCATCTCAAACGCACTAAACGAGCCGTTAACAGCAGCATCAGAGAGTTCAGAGCATCGCTGTCGTCTGTGATCATGTGACGCGGGACGTTGAGTTAAATCTCCATGCCTGTGCTCAGAGGAGAGGAGCAGCGTGGGAGAAATAAACCACACACACAATGGCGTACTTCCCTAGTATAGCAGGCATTGTTGGGAGTAATGCATTACAAGTTACGCAATCAGATTACTTTTTCAAGTAACTAGTAAAGTGATACATTACTTTTAAATTTACAAGAAAATATGTGACCCTGGAGCACAAAACCAGTCTTAAGTGTCAATTTCTCAAAATTGAGATTTATACATCATCTGAAAGCTGAATAAATAATCTTTCCATTGATGTATGGTTTGCTAGGATAGAACAATATTTGGCTGAGATACAACTATTTGAAAATCTGGAATCTGAGGGAGCAAAAAAATCTAAATATTGAGAAAATCATCTTTAAAGTTGTCCAAATGAAGTTCTTAGCCATGCATATTACTAATCAAACATTAAGTTTTGATATATTTACGGTAGGAAATTTACAAAATATGTTCATGGAACATGATCTTTACTTAATATCCTAATGATTTTTGGCATACAAGAAAAATCGATCATTTTGACCCATGCAATGTATTGTTGGCTATTGCTACAAATATACCCCAGCGACTTAAGACTGCTTTTGTGCTCCAGGGTCACACATCTGAGTTACTTTTTCAAATAAGTAATGCAAGTTACTGTGTTTTCCCATTTATTCACTGACAGCTCTCCTGTCCTCATGTTGAAAGAAATTGGCACTTTTCACTTTTTATTTTTTATTTTTAATAAGCAAGTCCAGCTCAGGTGACAAAAAATAACGCAAAAGTAATGCATTAGTTTCCATAAAAAGTAACTAAGTAACACAGTTAGTTATTTTTATGGAGTAATGCAATGTTGTAATTAGGGCTGGGCGATATGGCAAAAAAAAAAAAATCTCGATTTTTTTTCAGAACGTTTGACCGATTCTCGATTTTTAACTTGAAAATGTAACTGCAACATGATCCAAGCAACTTCTTCTTTATTAACCCTTTAGTTAAAGAAATTTCTGTTTTAAGTGCACCACACGTGATGTAAATGTTAAACAAATTACCGTTAAATATCTTCAACTACGTCTTCTCCAGACTTGTCTTATGCCTATTATATGTTCAGAAATAATACGAGGAAAATGCTTTAAAAAATCTCAAAAGTCAAGGTAATTCAAATTCAAAACGACTGAAGGTATAACACCAGCAGACTATTATTAACCAGGCTATAAATGTTTTTTTTTTCCCGTATGTAAACATGGACGCCCTAATTGTAATGCATAGCTTTTAAAATTAACTTTCCCCATCACTGATAGTAGGCGAAAAACAGTATGTGACACACACACATGCTGTTTCAAGTCCGGATGTCTCTGATTACATGTTAGATAATTAAATAACATTAGATGAGAACATGCTTGTTGAAAAGAATTTCAACTTTTACACACCGCAGTTCCAAAACAGTGGACCAATCAGAAGACCCAGGAGTGCTCACATGATTTCACACACAGCGTCAGACTCCTCCCACAGTAAATATCTCATCCAGCTCTCATTTACTGACACATCTGATTACAAAATCTGAAAATCTGATCTTTGTTCCGTGATTGTGTCATAAGTGAATATGAGTCGTATGTGTGAATCTCATTCTGTCTGAGCAGTGAGACAGCTTTGATGATGATGATGATGATGATGATGAAGGTGATACAGATGGCATCTGTGTCTCTGTGTGATTGACAGCTGTCTCTCATGGTTCCTGGCGTATGTGTATTTCTCCCATCCGTGTGCTGGCAGTTCTTTGTCTCGTGATGTTTGTGTCTGACGCTGCTTTTATTGTGTTGCAGTGGAGGATCTGTGAGCGCAATGCAAAGTCCAGACATGAACGGATACACCGGAGTCACAGCGCAGTCCTCACAGATGAAGTAAGTCAATCCATCACATCAACTTAGCCATTTCTATTCTTAATTAATGACATGATGTGCCAATCATTAATTAATTCAACAGCGACTTTGGCTGAGAAATTAACCCCCAAAAGATCATTTACAGTCATGATTGTGTTTTATATATACATATATATATTGCTTTATAAATAAATATTTTTTTCAGCATTGCATGAGTAATTATAATAAATGATTATTAATGAGATTTTTTAAAAATATTAAATATAAAGTGATTTAAAAAAAAAAATGAAATATGACCCTGGAGCACAAAAGCAGTCTTAAGTCGCTGGGGTATATTTGCAGCAATAGCCTACAATACATTGCATGGGTCAAAATTATAGATTTTTCTTTTATGCCAAAAATCATTAGGATATTAAGTAAAGATCATGTTGCATGAAGATATTTTGTAAATTTCCTACTGTAAGTATATTAAAACTTAATTTTTGATTAGTAATACGCATTGCTAAGGACTTCATTTGGACAACTTTAAAGGCGATTTTCTCAATATTTTTTTTATTTTTATTTGCACCCTCAGATTCCAGATTTTCAAATAGTTGTAGCTCGGCCAAATATTGTCCTGTCCTAACAAACCATACATCAATGGAAAGCTTAATTAGTCAGCTTTCAGCTACTGTATAAATCTCATTTTTGACAAAATTGACCCTTATGACTGGTTTTGTGGTCCAGGGTCACATATGATACTGTAAATATGAAAGTAAAAGCGCCAGTAGGTGATGGCGAATGAATGAGTCACTGAATCATTAATTCAACCGATTTGTTCAAACGGCTGATTCATTCTTTATAAATGAGTCACTGAATCGATTCAGTCAAAAATGTCGATTCATTCAGTAACGAATCGCCGCTGTGTGTTGCACAATGGTTCAGCTGCGGCTTTGATTGGATCTGTTTTCGTTTGCAAAATTGAGCAAAAACAGACAAAATTGACAATGTTGTGTCTAAAATGTAACACATTATTAATTCTTGTTTATAAAACGGATAGTATAAAAGCCAGTGAAGCCGTGGTTTGCAGTGAATTTATAACAGCTAAGGGGGTTGTAGGATTGTAGCGATTGTAGTCATAAATTCACTGTAAACCACGGCTTCTTGGGGCTTATTGCTTTATTATTGAACTGTTGTATCAAATCAATATCACATTTGCAGTGGTGCAGTGGATGGATCATTGGGATTTTTCATCTCAGAAGTCACAGTGTTTTATTGATGTTTCCTCTGTTCCTGATCTATTGAACACATTCATTATTGATCCGTCGCACAATTAGTGTGACTTACACAATGCAACAGATCAAGTGTCCACTTTACTCATTAACTCCACACACACACACACACACACACACTCACTCAC
>NW_015551074.1:656582-657585 GCF_001515605.1 Sinocyclocheilus anshuiensis | reverse complement strand
CTCTCTCACTCTCTCACACACACACACATACACACACACACACACACACACACACACATACACACACAGGCCGTGAGTGACTGAGGAAAGAACACGTGTCACAATGATTATTAATTCACTTCGGTCCTAGAAGAACAGCAAGGAAAATGTGAGCATAGATGCACTGTCTCCAGATGTTCCTGCCAAAAGGTTGGGTGGTAAAGCTCTGTACGGTACGTGTGTCCCCCTGCTGTCTGCTGAGGGAACTGCAGCGCCCCTGAACCCTCCTAAATGCTGCGTCACCATGACAACGCGCTCCAGGAGGGATTATGGGATTGTGATATTCAGTGTGTGACGTGAAGAACATGATGAAGACGTTCAGAAGGGATTCATCCGAAAGATTCATATTGATATGTTCTACTGTGTTTGCATGAGAACACATCTGACTCGTATTTCACCACAATAATAATAATAATAATACAAAAGGGATTCATCCGAAAGATTCATATTGATATGTTCTACTGTGTTTGCATGAGAACACATCTGACTCGTATTTCACCACAATAATAATAATAATACATTTGAATTCAAGTCAAGATGCTTTATACAATACAGCTTCACAGGAGAAAACAACAGTGTTGATGATGCAAGATTCATCAGTTATGAAACAAATTCAATTGAAAGCATCTCTACAGAAGACAATAGAGTCATTATTCAGTTAAGTGTTGATTCAGTGTTAATGTTGTAAAATTCATCAGCTATAATATTAGTTCAATTTCAGCTCAACATTAGACGATAGAGTCATTATTCAGATCAATTCAGTTCAGATCAGTTATTCTCAATTAAACATACTGTAATGTGAAGAATTTTAGTAAAACCAAGAAATATTATCATGATGTATAATATAGTCTACATAATATATTATACTATTTTTGATTTGCAATCATCAAAAAGGGTGGAAAATGTTAATTTGCTTTATTGAGAGCATGAAGTGTATGTGTGTGTGTGTGTGTGTGAGAGAGAG
>NW_015551074.1:644899-656092 GCF_001515605.1 Sinocyclocheilus anshuiensis | reverse complement strand
TGTGTGTGTGTGTGTGTGTGAGTGTGTGTGTGTGTGTGTGTGTGCCGTATTACAGCACAAGAGGTTTTAAAGAAGTTTAAAGAAGTCTCTTCTGCTCATCAAGGCTGCATTTATTTGATCAAAAATGGAGTAAAAACAGCAAAATTGTGAAATATTATTACAATTTAAAATAATGTTTTTCTATTTTAATATACTTTAAAATGTAATTTATTTCTGTGATGCAAAGCTGAATTTTCAGCATCATTACCCCAGTCTTCAGTGTCACATGATCTTCAGAAATATTATCAATGTTAGAAACAGTTTTGCTGCTTGTCTTTTTAAATTTTTTGTTTGGAACCACTGATACTTTTTTCAGGATTCTTTGATGAATATAAAGTTAAAAAGAACAGCATTTACTTAAAATAGAAATCTTTTGTACCAATATACACTAATGTTCAAAAGTTTGGGGTCAGTAAATTATTTTAATTTTTTTAAAGAAATTAATACTCTTATTCAGCAAGGATGTGTTAAATTGATAATAATTGACAGTATAGACTTATATTGTTAGAAAAGTTTTCTATTTGGAATAAATGCTGTTCTTTTAAACTGTTTATTCATCAAAGAATCCTGAAAAAAGTATCAGAGGTTCCAAAAAAGTATTAAGCAGCACAACTGTTTCCAACATTGACAATAAATCAGCATATTAGAATGATTTCTGAAGATCATGTGACACTGAAGACTGGAGTAATGATGCTGGAAATTCAGCTGCGCATCACAGAAATAAATTATATTTTAAAATATATTAAAACAGAAAACCATTATTTTAAATTGTAATAATATTTCACAATATTACAGTTTTTTCTGTATATTTGGTCAAATAAATGCAGCCTTGATGAGCAGAAGAGACTGCTTTAAAAAGTAATAAAAATCGTACTGATTCTAAACTTTTGAATGGCAGTGTAATGTGTGTGTGTGTGTGTGTGTGTGTTTTCTCTGCACCGTCGCTCTCAGAAACAGATGGAGTGTATTTCCTGCACACCTCCACCAAACACAAAAAGAAAGGTAGAAGCTGATGGACTCTGTGTGTGTGTGTGTGTGTGTGTGTGTGTGTCCAGTCTTCTCCTCTCCTGCTAGTTTCCCAGCTGAATCTGCTCCTGCTTCATGAACTCCTCACACGCGTGTGATTTGATGTGTTCGGTCTTACGCGTCCACACAGAATCTGTTCCCGATTGAGGCCGATCGATCAGCTGTGTAGAGCTCCAGAATCACAGCAGAAGATGCAGATTCCGTCTGGACACGCTTGTGTGCTTCTAACGGCGATTATATAACGAGATCTGCTCTTTCCTCAGAACATAGGAAGAACTACACCAAAAACAGCATCAACAGCCTGACGGACACGTCACAGTACCATGTGGAGGTGAGACACGCATCCGTTCAGGAGAATAGACGGAGATGAGTGAAGATCTGATCATACTAGGATCAGTTCTGACTCTGTATTAAACAGTTAGACACACATCAACACATGAACTCATCCTCAGAAACCAGGAAAATACAACACAGGTGACATTAAAAGGATAATTCATCCAGAAATGATCATTCTGTCATCATTGACTCCTGTATGACTTTCTTTCTTCTGTAAAAGAAGATATTTTGAAAGTGTTGTCCATGCAGTGGAAGTCAATGGGGTCCAATGTTGTTTAAACTTTAACGTTCTTCAAAATATCTTATTTTACAAAAGACAGAAAGTCATACACTTTAAATATGAATGAATTGGTATAAATATGAATTTGGCTGCCAGTGTAAATTCTTTGTCCTGAAGCATGTTATTTAGGCATCATACTATTATAGTTTTTAATTAATATTTTAGAATGCGTTTTTATTTTTGTTTTGCATTTTTATTTTCGTTTCAGCTAAAGTTTTAGCAATTTTGTAATTTTTTGTAGTTTCTGTTATTTTTATATATGTCTGTGTAGATTTTAATAATCGGTTTACGTTTTAATTATTTTAGTGCATCAAGTTAAACTAAATGAAAATGAGAAACTAACCACTAATAAGCTACTACTAAATATTGTAGAAACTTAATTTTCTGTAAAGTTGCTTTGCAACTATTTGTATCATAAAAAGCGCTATACAAATAAACTTGAATTGAGCTTGAATTGAATTGAATGAAAATGACTTTTTTATATTTTATTTTTATTTCAGTTAACATTTATTATATTTCATGTAACAAAAATGTTTTTTATTTTTAATTTTAGTTTCAGTTTTAGTTAACTATAATAACCACATTATGACACACCTTTATTTCTATAGAGCTTTATGCAATACAGACTGTTTCAAAGCAGCTTCTCCGTAATAAACAGGAAAGTAACAGTGATAATGTTGCAAAATTCATCAATTGTGAAACAAATTCAGTTTTACCTGTAAAGCAGCTCCGCAGAAGTCTTTATTCAGTTCAGGTTTTATTCTCATCCAATAGTGTCAGTGCAGTTCAATCAAAAAATGTTACTGAATATTAATTCTTTTAAACCCTAAAAGCAAAGCAAAGCCAAGTTGAGAAGCTCTGTGTTTTTCTGTCTGCTTTGAATCAATAAAGCGCTATAGAAATAAAGGTGACTTGACTTTTGTCTCCTGCAGCATCTGTCCACGTTTGTGATGGACCGCAAGGAGGCCATGCTGACCATCGAGGACGGCATCAGAAAGCTGCGTCTGCTGGACGCTAAAGGAAAGGTTTGGACGCAGGACATGATCCTGCAGGTGGACGGGAAAGCCGTCAGCCTCATCGACCACGACAGCAAGGTACGCAGGGATTAAAGTTCCGTCGCTACGACGGATTTCCATCAGTTAATAAAGACAGTCACTTGCTTCATTCCTGAATGATTCAGTCGTCCGAACGAATCAATTGAATGAATGAATCAGTGATAAAATCAGTGACTTGCCGCCACCTGCTGGCGGACTTAGTTTAATTTTTATCGTATAATTTCGTATTTCTGTATTCAAAATTGTATATTTAAAACATTAATCTCCACATGAATTTATGAATTTAATTGCACTCATGCCACCTCCGAGCCTCATTAAACGTCTGAAAATGTACCTACAAGCCACTTTTGTGTTCTTCTGCACCACCTCTGTAGTACAAATTAATTTATTAATACTAATTTCATATGATTGGTAACTTATTTGTCTTATTCTACATATTGTTTTAAATAGAAATTTTAAAAAGATTATAAACATACATTTTTGAATTTGACGTAGATGAAAATTATGCCATTACAAAGGTAAAAAGAAAATACTCCTGTCAGTCACTTTAAGGAGTCACATGTCACCTCGTATTAGGAAGGCTAATTTTTGATCATCATTTTTGATTATTGATCAGAAGGTGATTGATGATGATGATGAAGATGATTTTTAGACGTTTAATGAGGCTCAGAGGTAGCATGAGTGCAATTAAATTCATAAATTCATGTGGAGATGAATGTTTTAAATATACAATTTTGAATACAGAAATATGAAATTATACGCTAAAAATGAACCTAAATCCACCAGCAGGTGGCGGCAAGTCACTGATTTTATCACTGATTCATTCATTCAATTGATTCGTTCGGACGACTGAATCATTCAGGAATGAAGCAAGTGACTGTCTTTATTAACTGATGGAAATCCGTCGTAGCGACGGAACACTTTAATCCCTGGATACGAACCCACCGATCCGCCGTCAGACCCCCGATGATACGTGTGTGGCCTGATCACATGCATGTGTGTGTGTGTTTCAGAACGAGCTGGAGAACTTTCCTCTGGGCTCAATCCAGCACTGTCAGGCCGTGATGAACGCCTGCAGCTACGACTCCATCCTGGCGCTGGTGTGTAAGGAGTCCAGCCAGGGCAAACCGGACCTGCACCTGTTCCAGTGCGACGACATCAAGGTCGGGCATCACCGCAGTGTTTGTCGCGTTCACGCGTTTGCACAGTACTGACCGTGTGCTTTGTCTTCCTCAGGCCAATTTGATCCACGTGGACATCGAGAGCGCCGTCAGCGACCACAAGGGCGGGAAGGCCAAGAAGCGTCCGGAGGTGCTGAAGTAAGTCCAGCGCTTGTCAATTATAAAGATGCCTGTTGCCACGGTAATGCAGCATCCGCTTCTCTGTGCCCCGTCAGAATGATTCTGAAGAGTGACGGAACTATCCCTCCGCCCCCAGGAGGCCCCGCCCCCAAGCCTCCAGGAGCTATCAATCAAGCGGACGCCAAGAGCCGAGTGGCCAGTTGGTCTGCGTGGACCAATGAGCAGCAGGAGCGTGAGTGGAGGCGTGTCTGTCGTTAACCCTCGAGTTCCTGTCCCAGAGTCTCATTGTGTGTGTGTTTGTCCTCAGATGATCCACAGAGACATTACACAGAGCTGGAAGACTCTCCTGAAATGAGCGCAGCTCAAGTGGACAGAGATGTGGTGAGTGTTTACACTGATACACGACGACATCCTGTTCCTGCTCCCACGGATCCTTAAAAAGTCCTAAAAAGTATTACATTTGATTGTTAAAATAAATTTTGTTAAAAGTCTTATTTTTACTTTTTTTTTAGATGACGCTTTGACTTAGACATATGTGACCCTGGACCACAAAACCAGTCTTAAGTGTCAATTTTTCGAAATTGAGATTTATACATCATCTGAAAGCTGAATAAATAATCTTTCCATTGATGTATGGTTTGTTAGGATCGGACAATATTTGGCTGAGATACAACTATTTGAAAATCTGGAATCTGAGGGTGCAAAAAAAATCAAAATATTGAGAAAATCGCCTTTAAAGTTGTTCAAATTAAGTCCTTAGCAATGCATATTACTAATCAAAAATGAAGTTTTGATATATTTCCGGTAGGAAATGTACAAAATATCTTCATGACACATGATCGTTACTTAATATCCTAATGATTTTTGGCATAAAAGAAAAATCTATAATTTTGACCCATACAATATATTTTTGGCTATTGCTACAAATATACCCCAGCGACTTAAGACTGCTTTTGTGCTCCAGGGTCACATATCTAAATACTTCACCGACATAAAACTACCGAATTAGCATTATATAATTTTTACTATTCTTTGGGGATTTGCCTGTTCTCGTGACAACTCGTGGCATTTATGACAGCGTATTACGTATTGTCTCTGTCTCTTGAACGCGAAAGGGAGCGAGAAGGAGAAGAAAATGAGTAAATGTAAGTTCAGTTGTAAGTTGATTCTTTATGTTCATAGGGGTGTGGGATATGTATGCAGTTATATGACCCAAAAATTCAAGATACACTGGCATTTTTACCCCCAATGATTTTATGTCAAATTTATATCGAAATATGTAGTTATATCAAAATATCACACGAGAAAGAGTGCCGTTTTTCCCAAATATCAGCACGATTGCAACTGTGATATTTATTTTATACAACAGTTAAATAAACAATAATTTAACATTGTGGGTTACATTTTAGACACAATACTGTCAGTATTGTTTGTTTTTCCTTTATTTCGCCAACGAAAATTTCAGAATGAAACCACAGCAGAACCGAGTCTCTGAGCAACACACAGCAGTGATTCGTTACTGAATGAATCTGCGTTTTAAAAACAATCTCATTGCATTATTTATGCTAATGCCACTTCTGTCACGTCTGCACTGTTAAGCTATTTTGTTGAAAACTATTTCATTTGATTGGTAAGTTCTAATTGAACTTATTTTAAATGTTAGAATTTGACATAAAAGGTGATGCATACAAATGTAAGTATAGAAAAAAATTCCTTATATAGGTAAAAATGCCCCTGTAAATCATTTTAAGGTGACAAATATTGCCATTTAATAAAAAAGTTAATTTCTGTCACTGCTGTGAACTGACCACCACATAGAATATGAATAATATGAACGTCTTCACGAGTCAGCTGTTCACAACAGGCCTAAAACACTATAAAACACAAAATATCATCTAATTTTATATCATCATCAGAATCTTTGAAAATATCGAGATATAATTTATTGTTAATTTTGCACACCCCTAATGTACAGTATTAATTTTTATTTCTTCAGGTCTTAAAAAGCCTTAAATTTGACTTAAAAATGTGATTTCAATGTGACGATTTCATTAAAAAACAGGCTGAATTGGGGAAACAAATTGCGATTGCAGTTTATAATGCAATTTTATAATATAATAATATTTTGCAGTGGATAAAAGGCATCCTGAAGACTTTCAGTCAGATTGATGGTTTGTGTGTGCGAAAGTCACGTGTGTGTGTGTGTGTGTGTGTGTGTGCGAGAGTCACGTGTGTGTGTGTTTGTGACTGTGTGTGTGTGTCGGCAGCAGATGGTAAAATACTGACATGTGTTACAGCAAATCCTCAATCACATTCTGGATGACATCGAATACTTCGTCACCAAACTGCAGAAAGCCGCCGAGGCCTTTAATGAGCTCTCCAAACGCAAGAAAACCAAGAAGAGCAAAAAGAGAGGACCGGGAGGTGAGCGTCACCTCACATCACACATCCACATCATCCTCATCGTCAGTGTGTCATGAGTGTGTTTGCTGTGTGTCTTCAATCAGAGGGGGTTTTGACGCTGAGAGCTAAACCTCCGTCTCAGGACGAGTTTATCGACTGTTTCCAGAAGTTCAAACACGCCTTCAACCTGCTGGTGAGTGACGATAGCCAGGTCCCCATCCCAGTAACGAACATTTTTAGCAGGAGAATCTCATTTAGATGATCTGTGATGTGATTATTGTTTGTCGTTCCAGGGGAAGTTGAAGAACCACATTCAGAACCCCAGCGCTGTAGATCTGGTCCACTTCCTGTTCAATCCTCTCAGACTGGTGCGTCTTCTGATCACGTGTGTGTGTGTGTGTGTGTGTGTGTGTGTGTGTGTGTGTGTGTGTGTGACAGCCGTTCGGTTGGACTGACGTGTGTCTGTTTGTGTGAGTGTGGTGTGTGAGTGTGTGGGTGTGTGTGTGAGTGTGTGTGTGAGTGTGTGTGTGTGTGTGTGTGGGTGTGGAACAGCCGTTCTGTCGGACTGACGTGTGTCTGTGTGTGTGTGTCTCAGGTGATCCAGACGTCTGGAGGGGTGGATCTGGCTAAAAGCGTGATCGTTCCTCTCCTCACCAGAGAAGCCATTGACTTCCTGCACGCGGCGGGTTCGGCGGAGGAGAGACACCTGTGGGTCACACTGGGAGATGGATGGACCAAATGCAGGTACTGGAACGACTCTCTTAATAGAACAAAACTGACCGATATTTAAAACTTTTCATTGAACAAAATCAAACATCATTTAAATCTCTTAACTGAACGAAAACAACTGATATCTAAAAATTTTAACAAAACAAAACCGGCCGATATTTAATTCTCCTAACTGAACAAAAATGACCAATATTTTAATCTCTTAACAGAACAAAACCAACCAACATTTAAATGTCTTATTAGAACAAAACTGATAAATCTCTAAATATAACAAAGACGACCAGACATTTAAATATTTGATTAATAGATCAAAACCAACCGATATTTAAGTCTCTTGACAGAATAAAAACGACCGATATTAAAACATTTTATCAGAACAAAACTGATATTTAAATATTTTATCAGAACAAAACCAACTTGTATTTAAATCTCTTTAAGAGAAAAAAACTGACTGATATTTAAATCTTTTAAATCGAATAAAATCTAACAACATTTAAATCTCTTAATTGAACAAAACCAACTGATGTTTAATTTTTACAGAACAAACACGACCGATATTTAAATCTCTTAACCAAACAAAAATTGAATAAACTGAATAAAAACGACCAATGTTTTAATCTCTTAACAGAACAAAACCAACCAACATTTAAATGTCTTATTAGAACAAAACTGACCGATAATTAAATCTTTAAATAGAACAAAGCCGACCGACATTTAAATATTTTAATTGAACAAAATCAATCATTTAAATCTGTTAACAGAACAAAATTGACAGATATTTACATCTCTTAACTGAACAAAACCGTTCGATATTTAAACATTTTAACAGAACAAAATTAACTGATATCTAAATATTTTAACAGAACAAAACCAACTAATATTTAAATCTCTTAACAGAACAAAAATGACTAATATTTAAATGTCTTAATAGAACAAATATGACCGATATTTTAATCTCTTAACAGAACAAAACCAACCAACATTTAAATGTCTTATTAGAACAAAACTGATAAATCTCTAAATATAACAAAGACGACCAGACATTTAAATATTTGATTAATAGATCAAAACCAACCGATATTTAAGTCTCTTGACAGAATAAAAACGACCGATATTAAAACATTTTATCAGAACAAAACTGATATTTAAATATTTTATCAGAACAAAACCAACTTGTATTTAAATCTCTTTAAGAGAAAAAAACTGACTGATATTTAAATCTTTTAAATCGAATAAAATCTAACAACATTTAAATCTCTTAATTGAACAAAACCAACTGATGTTTAATTTTTACAGAACAAACACGACCGATATTTAAATCTCTTAACCAAACAAAAATTGAATAAACTGAATAAAAACGACCAATGTTTAGCTCATTGGTCTGAAAAGCGAGGTGTGCTCTGATTGGCCAGTTATCCATTGGGTTGTGATTGGCCGAATACCTCAAGCGTGTGACGGAAATGTTACGCCCCTTACCACATTGTGATGATGCCGTGTCCGGCCAGAGCGACGAGACATAAACATGAAACCCCATTATAAATTAGGCATTTGTTGCATCCAGTGGGGACATAATTAAAATCAATCATTTAAATCTGTTAACAGAACAAAATTGACAGATATTTACATCTCTTAACTGAACAAAACCGTTCGATATTTAAACATTTTAACAGAACAAAATTAACTGATATCTAAATATTTTAACAGAACAAAACCAACTAATATTTAAATCTCTTAACAGAACAAAAATGACTAATATTTAAATGTCTTAATAGAACAAATATGACCGATATTTTAATCTCTTAACATAACAAAACCAACCAATATTTAAATGTCTTATTAGTAAAAAACTGACCGATAATTAAATCTCTTAACAGAACAAAACCGTCCGCTATTAAAACATTTTAGCAGAACAAAACTAATTGATATTTAAATAATTTAACAGGACAAAACTGACCGATATTTAAATGTTTTAATCGAACAAAATCAAATAACATTTAAATCTCTTAACAGAACAAAAAAAGCATGTGTATTGTGAAAAGTGCTTTAGAGATACATTTGTCTTGTGTGGAGGTTGGAGTGGCCGAAGGATCACCCGTTTCCTCCGCACACGCTGTGTTTCCGGGACGGCTGGGAGCCGCCGGTGCTGGTGTCTCGTGAGCAAGACGTGGCTCAGCTGGCGGATAGGCTCGGCGCGGCGCAGACCGAGGTTCAGAGACCTGTGGACGTGAGATGCTCTTTCACCTTTAACACTTACGGTGTGACGCTGTGAAGTATTTGATGAAGTGAAAGCGTTTTTTTTCTCTCCCGACAGCAGCCGGTGGTCCAGGACTTCCCCGGCGCAGACGGGTACGGCTACAGTAACACTTCTTACAAGCGTTTGCACCTGCTGGAGCCAGACATGGCCGTGGCTGCTTTTAAACACGCGGTCAGCCGTCATGTAGATAGGTAAAACCCACCGGGGTACAAGCGACCGCACCGCGCGCCTTGGAGAACCAGCTCAGCGCGCGCTACGCTTCTGGGTTCATTCTGCTTCTCAAACTCTCAGCTCTGACCCGAACTCTCAGTCTGTTAAAGTGTCTTCAGACGGAGTAAAGACTCTCTTCCCGTCTCGTTCTCGAGCTCTGAGACGCTCCTCCACGGCGGCAGCAGTCGGTCAATAACAACATTCATCAGTAGATTCAACATTTAAAGAGAGCGAGCTTGTGTTTAAGAGATTACGCTGCAAAAAATCACGTTCTTCCTCAGCATTTTTGTCTTGTTTTGCAGTGCAAATATGCCAACATTGTTAAACCAAGATACTTTACTTGAGATGCAAAAGGAATAAAGTTAAAAAAACACACCAGAAAACAATTATTTTCCATATTCTAAATGCTAAGCAGATTTATTTAATTAATTAATTATAGACTTTTTAAAAGTTTTAAAAATAATAAAAAAAAAATTAATTAAGATAAAAAAAATACCATTCTCACACACACACACACACATACATAAACCACACTCTGATATCCATACCAACACACCCACACAATTATAATGACATCATTTCAATTCAATTTCAATTATTTTTTTCCAGCAGAAGCAGAAAACATGAACAGAACAAGTATCTGCTCCATAAACCAAACCTGAGAAAATGGTGCAATAAGGTGGAAAAGAATAAAAAGCTGAAAAACACTTGCCAACAGAATGAAAGCCTATTAACAAAGAATGCATGATTTTATGCTTGTATTGCACTGGGATTAAATACAGCCATTTTAATGGGGACATTTTTGTCCTATTTTTGCACCTTGTATAAAATAGATTTACTAAAGGAAATGAGTGTGAAATATTATTTATTTGTATATATTTATCAATATAATTCCAATAAAAACACACTTTTGACCAAATTTATGCTGTTTGCATTAACGGCAAATTTGATTTTAAAAAACAAGTTTATTTTTCTGATTATTAGCAGATATTTGCTTTTGTTTTAAGCTTAAAGTCACTTAATTTTGATTATTATTTCAGGAAAACAAGGCAATAAAACAACAGCTTAAGTCATTTTGCTTCTCAAGTGAATCTGTCCGTTTGTACTGAAAAACAAGGCAAACGTGATTTTTGGCTGTGTCTCATTTGTTGAGGTTCTTTGACTCTTTCTCTTCAGGAACCTGGAGGCTCACGGCCGGATGCAGAGAAACTTTGCCAAATCCAGATATGACTTCGTGGCCAGAAACAACACTGAACTGTCTGTGATGAAAGACGAGGTGGTGGAGGTACGTCACGTGATGATGATGATGATGATGATGATGATATGACTGATGATGTGTCATGTGACGTGTCGATCTGATTGGCCGCCAGGTGCTGGATGACAGGAAGCAGTGGTGGAAGGTGCGTAACGGGATGGGCGCTTCGGGATACGTGCCAAACAACATTCTGGAGATCAGCAGAGCGGTGGACCTGACGGGCCGCGGGGAGCCCATCTACAGCCACACCATACAGGTGATACACACACACTCACACACACACACACACACACACACACACACAC
>NW_015551074.1:638391-643118 GCF_001515605.1 Sinocyclocheilus anshuiensis | reverse complement strand
TCACTCACTCACACACACACACACACACACACACACACACTCTCACGCACACACCACACGCACGCACACTCACACACTCTCACACACACACACACTCACTCACACACATTAACAATTTATTTAAGTCCACTTAAAAAAAATAACTTACAGGGACATAAATATTATAGATGCAGTTAGATACATGTACAAAATCATGGGCCAATGGCATGCAACAGGTCTTCACAATAAGCATATCACTCCGTTGTTATGGGTATAAATAACAGCGTCTCCGCCATATATGACGGCTGCCTATGATAGAGGACAAAGCACAGTACTTTGCTAAGCGTTTAGCCATCTTTTTGGGCATCCCAAGTTGTTGAAGCCCTCTTACAATCAGCCTGTGTGTGTGTCCTAAGCTGCCAAATATAAAAACAAGTAATCGGCCTCTATAACCTATCTCTGAAATGGTATTTAGGTATTTTACACACACTCTCACACACACACACACACACACACACACAATTATCACATGTTCTGAAAAATAAGTCTTACCAGGTAAATTGATTCAAAACATGTAATACTTTCTCAATGACACACACACACCTGCAGCATTATTCATGTGTCTCTCAGGCCGAAAGTCCAACATGGAGGAGGTTCAAGACGAGCTGATGCACAGACTGACTCTGGGCCGCAGTGCTCAGAAGAAGTTCCAGGCTCCGTCTCGCTCCAGCAGCCTGCCGGCGGTCAACATCACGTACGACTCCACGCCGGACGAGGTGAAAGCCTGGCTGCAGCTCAAAGGCTTCAGCGAAGTGTGAGTGACCCGTTCATCCGCTCTGCTGTAGAGCATCATGGGAGATTAACAGTGATGGTCTGAGCTGATGTGGTTTGGTCTGCAGGACCATCAACAGTCTGGGTGTGCTGACCGGTGCTCAGCTCTTCTCTCTGAACAAAGACGAGCTGAAGACCGTCTGTCCTGATGACGGCGCTCGAGTCTACAGCCAGATCATCGTCCAGAAAGCCGCTCTCGAGGTGAGTCGACTTCCTCCGCTTCTCCTCACAGATCCTTCCTTATTTTTCTCTTCATTCCTCTTTAAACTCTTCTGTCATAATCCAAATGTCTCGGACCGGATCACATCACACTGACCGTGCAATTCTGGATCCATCCATAAAATAATACTGTAATAGTGCTCCCCGAATTGAATCTGGAGTCTCCAGACAGCTGGTGATAATAATAATTAATTTATAATTTATGCATTTAGCAGACGCTTTTATCCAAAGCGACTTACAGTGCATTCAGGCTATACATTTTTTACCAGTATGTGTGTTCCCTGGGAATTTAACCTACGACCTTTTGTGCTGCTAACGCAATGCTCTACCACTGAGCCACAGGAACACTAATAAGGTGATAAGTTGCTCAACTCTGTAGTGTCGCTTTGGTTTTTCTGTGGTGTTTTTGCTGTCTGCAGGTTTTCTTCTGACGCTCCCATGATCTTCACATGTAATCCACGTTCCTCTGAAGGTACTTTAGTATCATAGCGAGGCGGCTTTGCTCTGTTTAGTTAACACATCATTCACCGCACATGCACATAACCCGGCTAGGTTGCACCAGTTCTTACTTAAAGGGATAGTTCACAAACCTGTACGAGTTTATTTCTTAAAGAATATATTTTGAAGAACGTTGGTATAGAAAGAGTATATTTTGGATTTGATCCCCAACATCCTTCGAAATAATTTCCTTTGTGCTCAACAGAAGATAGAAACTCATACAGGTTTGAGGGTGAGTAAATGATGACAGAATTTTCATTTTTGGGTGAACTGTCCCTTTAAATTGTAATATAAAGTCCACACTTAGCTAGCTCGTAACTAACTCTGTACTAATAATAATAATAGTGTCATTATTCAATTCAATTTTTGTTCTCATTTGATAGTGTCAGTGCAGTTAAATCAATAATAAAAAAAGAAATTATTGATTTAACTGCACTGCAAATTAAAAAAAATAAAACATAAGCATTTGTAGGGCTGGGCGATACAACGATAATTATCGCGATGTAATTTTCCCTCGATAAAACGGTATGAAGAGTTCGATATAAAGTTTACTTATAATGTTTCCGCCAAAAGCGGAACAAATCATTTATACTAAATGTATTTTTCATACAAATACCTAGAAACCATAGTAATTTTTACCATGGTATTGAGGTGCTATATGTGTGGTTTTAACTGTGGTTATCATGATCTAAATGTATGCTACTATGGAAAACCAATGGTTAATTTTAATAAAACTCAGTCAGAATAATTAAATTTCACTATATAAAAATGAGGTTGTTACAGTTTCTACAGATGTTGCTGTTTTTGATAATGAACATAAATTTACATCTGCATCCTAACTCAAGCTACTGTCAAATGTATATTTCTAAGAGACAAAATACATAAAATTATTAATATTGCAGCTGCACTGCAAACTGTGCTGAAGATATGCATCATCAAATTCAGGAACACAAACCTAATTCATGATTTGAAACAATATCACTCATTAGAACATGCAGATACCAAGAAATTAATTAACATTTATTTTGTTTTTGTTGGAAAAATGACTGGAAGAGTGTAAAGAATTCAAAAACGTGAAGTGTTTGTCATGTTCTGAGCATAAAGAGTCGTTTAAAACCACAATTAACCATCTGGTTTCTACATCTTTCACTTAGGAGCAAAAATCTGCCTTAAAAGAAATAAAGATTTAAAAATTATCGTGATAATTATCGATATCGGTTGATATGAAAAATGTTATCGTGATAATTGTTTGTGCTGTATCGCCCAGCCCTAAGCATTTGTTTAATTTGATTGATCTTATGATGCACATCGACTGAAGTCGATGCTCTGACCTGTAAATATTTAGTTTATGCATAGTTACGTTTAATGGTCCAATGCAAAAATATTTAGTAACTTGGCGCACATTTATGCCACAACTAGGTTTAGTTTTAACTTGCATGCAGCTGGTGCAAACGACCCCTGATGATCCTGACACAGAACCGCTCGTTACAGCTCATATTAATATTTCAACAGCTCCATTTATCTGATGGTCTGCATTTCATTGAATCTGTTCGAAATAAGAGCGAGCGCACATTTTAATAGATGCTCGTGTTGTTTAGTGGCTTCTGTCTGCTGTTTCCAGTCATAGCTAGAGAATAGATGCTTTCCCAGAATCCCTCAAGCGCCCCTTTACACATCCATCATCGTTAGTTTAGAGCATCTGATGAAGAACCTTCATGAACCTCATCCTCATTCACTCGTTTCTGCTCTTCCTCTCTCTGTCTCTCCAGCTTGTTTAAATGAGCGTTTCGTGAGATGTAGGGCTGGGTTGGAAATACTGATTTCTCGATTTTGATGAACCGATATTGATTCTTAAATCCCAAGAATCGATCTATGCTGTTTTCTGTTAATGCATGAACAAACCTTATTTGTAGCACCTCCCATCCGATAAATCGCAATAAGCTTTGTGCTTAGTTACATTTGATAGGAAAGTATCTGCTTTCAAATGTCAATTTTATCGTAAAATTCAAACAATAAATGCTGACAGATCGCTGTAGTGAACCGATTATCTCTTCCTCTTTACTACTAGTTATAGCAGCAAATAAACATGAATGAACTTCAGAAGGAAATAGAGAAAAGATCTGAGAAAGCAGCATGCATGTTTATCTCACCGCGCAGTGTCAGTGCTCTAAACAAGTGATCGCGACACCTGACCTAATGAATAAGATCAGAATGAACATTTATTTATCTGTATCAAATGTTATTCACTGTCATTTTTCATTCACAATCATTTCACTGTAATGCCAAAGTTCTTAATATTCAAAGTCGCAGTCGTGCTGTCAGTGCGATTAAATAAATATTTAACATCGTGAAAGTCATTTTAAACACCAACGCACACTGCTCTTACGAAAATTAACCATGGTTTTACTACAAATAAAGCCCAAGTAATAGTTATACCATAGTAACCACAAATTAATCATGGTTTTGCTACACTAACCATAGTTTAACCATGGTATTTGTTGTAAATTTGTGGTTATACAAACCGTAATCCGCCAAAAAACCATGGATACTACACTTTTACTATAGTAAAACCATGGCTAATTTTTGTAAGGGTGCTTATCAGTCAAATTGATGTAAAAATGTAAATTCAACAAGTATGAAATATGATCAGTAAGAGAAAAACACTGTTAATGAGAAGACGAGCGCTGGACTGCAGCAGGTTAGTGTGGAAATATATTTATTTATTATTCAGAAGACGTGTTTGGAATGGAAATATATTTATAGGGACATTTCAGCAGGTTGAAGATAATTCATGTTAATGCAGAGAATATGATTAATTGCTTTTAAAAACATTTGCCAGCCCTAAAATGTAGTAAAAATCTATGTTCTCATGAGAAACTGTAGCTATACTAAGTAGAACGTGGAAGTAGTTGTGCAAGTAGTCCATTATATCAATAAAGAAATTATTATATTAAAAATTGTCTTTGATCTTTCAAGCTGTTTAATGCCACTCAGCAGGTGTTGCATGCTTCAGTCCAAAAGAAGTCAAATAAAAAGCGCCCATCCATTTAAAAAAATGTCTCACACGGCTCCGAGGGGTGAACAACGGCCTCCTGTAGCGAATCGATGCGTTTTTGTAAGAAAAATATCCATATTCAAAACGTAATAATCACTTTAATGTAGCTTGCGCCAACAGTCCTACACGGAAGCAGTTCCGGGAG
>NW_015551074.1:635878-637945 GCF_001515605.1 Sinocyclocheilus anshuiensis | reverse complement strand
ATTTTTAATATAACTCCGACTGGATTCGTCTGAAAGAAGAAAGTCATATACACCTAGGATGACTTGAGGGCGAGTAATTTGTGGGCTAATTTTAATTTTTGGGTGAACTAACCCTTTAAATATTTGATTACAAATCGCTTTAATATGGTGATGTGCTGACTGACAGGGTTTATTGTATAGTTTTTACAGCATTAGTTGAGAAAGATTTTTTTTTCCTTGGGAAAAAAAAAGTGACGTACTGTACCTGATTGCCTATATATCCAAAGGAATCAATACATAGCTCAAAAAAAGAATCGAATTGCAAGCTTGTGAATCGAAATCGTGAAATTTGTCTCAATCCCCAGCCCTAGCGAGGTGTTTCTGAGTGTCTCACTGTGTTCTGTCTGTGTCTGTAGAGGAGCTCCGGCTCGGAGCTGCAGGAGATCATGAGGAGGCGGCAGGAGAAGCTGGCGGTGGCGGCGAGCGATTCCGGCGTGGAGTCCTTCGACGAGGGGAGCAACCACTGACCCCTCACTCACCTCTGTCACCTCTGACCTTTTACAGGACGCCGTGGAGCGCGCTCAGTTTGCCGCCATAATGCGCCGTCGTCAGGAACTCTTGGACCCGTCCGATAACGTAACCGGATCGGACGCGGACGAACGCGCGTGACGAGACGCGAGAGGCTTTTTGTAGACATGTGAACGTTGCTGCGGCGTTCTCTGTAGGTTCCTGTGAGAACATCAGAGCAGTATGTAGTCTAGTGCCATCGAGTTCTGCCTTCATAGTCCAACATCCTAAAAACATTAACATTTATATGCAATCATTTACTGCTCGGACAGAAAACCTGTGTAAATACTCCCACACGATTGGCTGGATCTTGGACCAAATATTGATTCGATTAGCTATTGTTCCTCACAGACACTTCTGACTAATGACGTCTTGAATTATTCATCAGCTGCTTTGAATGTACCTGGAGAATTATGGGTAACATTTTTTTTTTTACTAGCAAAATAATGTTTCTGTACATGATCGTTTTGTACTGAATTGTACCGCCAAACGAGAAGATTTATAAACCTAATGGAAATGAAATGTCAGTTTCTGTAGATCTGACGCGAGTTTCACAAGAACATTTGACAGATTTTGGGCCAAAATCCTCCTGCAGTCTGCAGATGATATTGATGATGCCATCAAACTTTCAGAAATATGACTCGTTGCAAGCGTTGATTATTTTCCTCTCTATCCCAGTAACGTGACTGATGTTTGGCCAAATCAATCTCTGGGTTCAAGGTTTCTGTTTAAACACAAATGTCACGCATTCAATCTGTAAATATAAAGCGTGTGCAGAATAAATGGGATCATGTGACCTTTGTGTGCCATCCATGATCGTGTGATTGTTAAAAAGATGAAGATCAACTCTCAGACTCCTTTGTTTTTTTTGGGAGGTATTTTGCTCATTCAAAGCAATAAAACCCAAGCATTTTCTACCTCCAGCGAGATTTGAACCGTGATTCAGTCCACCGAGCCACAGTCTTGAGAGCTTAGCTGTAGAAAATAAATCAGTAAAGGGTAAGAGGGTGCGAGAAAACCTTGATTCAAATCCTCTCGGTGCTTACGCTTTTCCTCATTTGCTGAAGCTCTCGATAAGAGCTCAAAACACTCACCAGTGACTCAGGAGATAAAGAGTTGTCTTTTAATCATAGCAGCCGGAGTTCAAATCCCACTACTGCTTGTTAAATAAATACAATGAAGCGTTCTAAGCCGAGATGGGCCAGTGGTTAAGTCGTCTGAGCAAACAGAAGCATACTTGTTGAAGGCTTGTTTCTTTGGAGAATGTTTAAGTAAAAAAAAAAACTAAAGCATAGTCCATAGGGCTGGGTAAAAAAATATTGATATCTCGATATTAATCGATTCTCATTTTTACGGAATGATATCGATTCTTAAATCCCAAGAATCGATTAGTCTAGCCTGTTTTCAGTTAATGGACGGAGCGTTGAAGGGCACTTCCCATTCAATAAATCGCAATAAGCATTGTGCTTTGGTACTTTTAATATGAAACAAAGTCTCAGATTTCAAATTCTGTCCATTGTA
>NW_015551074.1:632202-633474 GCF_001515605.1 Sinocyclocheilus anshuiensis | reverse complement strand
TAAACAATGTCACGTAACGTCACATTTACCTCCGAAAAAACGTATTCGGTAACCATAAACTCATTAATCATATAGAAAAATAAACTGTAGAGAGGGGCATTTTGCTAAATATATGCACCATATAACATATTCATTATACAGTTTACTGTTCTTCAATGTTTAATTTATTTGAATAAATCCAAGTTTAATTATGTTTATATTAAAAAAACGAATTGAAGTAGAAATATTATGTAATTGTAACTTTATTATTTTAAAAACCTCAAGTGTAATTTTAACAAATCAGTCAGTTTTAACCTTCAATATTATAGTAATGTAGTACCAACTGACTCTCATGTATATTTTACAGCATTAGTTGAGATTTTTTTTCCTTGAGAAAATTTGGCATGTACTGTACCTGATATGTATCCAAAATAATCTATATTGAACCGAATCGGTAATCGAATCGAATCACAAGCGACTGAATCGAATCGTGAAATTTGTGCCAAAACCCAGCCCTAATAGTCCGCCTCAAGAGAGGGATTTAAACCAGGACTCCAAGCATCCTCCTTGAAACTTTGGGAGGGATTGTTTTGTCCCAGTCGATCATTCAGCAAATAAAACTAAAGGATTTTCCACCTCGAGACAAAATAGCCTTCTATGCTTGAAGGAGCCACTGAAGCTTACATGCTTCTTTTTGGAGGGAGTTTTGTTCATTCGGAACCAGTGAAACTAAAGAACCACAGTTCTTTCTTTCCTTTTATCAAATATGAGTGTAATATAAAATTGAGCTGGACTTCTATTAGGGCTGGGTTTTGACACAAATTTCACGATTCGATTCTCATTCACAAGCTTGTGATTCGATTCGATTACCGATTCGATGCAATATCGATTACTTTGGATATATATCAGGTACAGTACATACCAAATTTTCTCAAGGAAAAAAAATCTCTCCCAACTAATGCTGTAAAATATACACGAGTCAGTTGGTACTACATTACTATAATATTGAAGGTTAAAACTGACTGATTTGTTAAAATTACACTTGAGGTTTTTAAAATAATAAAGTTACAATTACATAATATTTCTACTTCAATTCGTTTTTTTAATATAAACATAATTAAACTTGGATTTATTCAAATAAATTAAACATTGAAGAACAGTAAACTGTATAATGAATATGTTATATGGTGCATATATTTAGCAAAATGCCCCTCTCTACAGTTTATTTTTCTATATGATTAATGAGTTTATGGTTACCGAATAGGTAAATGTGACGTTACGTGACATTGTTTA
>NW_015551074.1:619163-631422 GCF_001515605.1 Sinocyclocheilus anshuiensis | reverse complement strand
ATTAAGGAGTTTATGGTTACGAATACGTTTTTTCTGAGGTAAATGTGACGTTACGTGACATTGTTTACAAGCCATTATGACGTCTTTGCGCAGCTGAAACACTGATTGAGCGATTATTTGAGACAGGATACGGATTGTAAAGTTGTACTCTTTCTTTTAACTTACCTTCGGATGTTTAGTCATGTTTATTTTGTGCTATAACTAGTAATAAAGCGAAGCGGCGCTACAGCGATCACTCCACATTAAACAGCACCAAAACGGCATTTATTGTTTAAATACTGCAAAGTGCCCTTCAACATTCCGTCCATTAACTGAAAACAGGCTAGGCTAATCGATTCTTGGATTTAAGAATCGATATCGTTCCGTAAAAATGAGAATCGATTAATATCGAGGTATCAATATTTTTTTACCCAGCCCTACCTTCTATAGCGCTGAATCATCTTGGCTTCATAACTGACAAATTTTGCAACACTTGTGATACTGAACTGACTTGAGCTTAATAATGACACTGTTACCTGTAGTGCATTTAATACTATCGCACTGAATTAGATTATGTACCGTTGCTTAATTTTCTCCTGCTTATCACTGTGAAGCTGCTTTGAAACACTCTGTATTTCATAAAGCAATATATAAATAAAGATGACTTAATATAGTTAGAAATGTATAGATATTACATACATTTAATGAAGAAAATGTAGGATTGGAGTCTAGAGTCCGTTTGGATTTCATGTTGACTTTAATACTGCAGCATTCAGAACTACAGAAACAGAAGAAAAACACATGAACCAACAGTGAACGTTTTAGATGGACTCATAATAATATCATATGAAATTCTGCTCATCTGCACAGGAACCACATAAACCCATTCAAACGTCCGTTCTGAGGAATCAGAGCATCTGATTCATTCACAGCGAAGCCAGACAGTGAGGTGTCAGTCTGATCGTAAATCTAATCCGGAGAGATTTCTGTAGAGGTCAAAGGCCGTATTTCTTCTGTAAGTCTTGAACAGAAGCGTCTCCCAGACCGGCGCTGTGAATCCAGTCAAACAGCTCCTGTAAGACTGAAAGAAAGAAGAGTTTGCGTTTATTCACCTGCTGTGTTCAGTGCTTGTGTGTGTTCGTGTGTTCGTACGTTTCTTCTCGGCGGACGACATGAACATGACGGTCATGTCAAACCTCCTCACGCTCGCCAGGCTCCTCAGAACGGCCAGCAGAAGAGATGCATCATCATGTCTGAAATCACAGACCAGACACAGGAAACAGGAAATGACATCATCACGTCGAACTCTCTTTGTCTGCAGTAAATGCCAGGGATGATAACTATAACCATAAATCACTTAGAGGCATTTTTTTCCAGCTGATGAATGATACAAACATTGACAGCCAATCATAATCAAAGCATTTGAAGTGCTGCTAATATAGTTATCGTTATTCTTAGCATTGTAGTTATTATAATAGTTATTGTTACAGTTACCACTGTAGTTACTGTTATCGTTTTAAAGTTACTGCTATAGTTATCATTATAGTTGCAGTTATTGTTATAGTTATATTCATTGTTATTGTCACGTTATAGTTATCGTTACGGTTCAGTGTTATTTTATTATTATTTATAAACTCATAGTATTCATTAATATTTAGAATTAGCTTTAATATTTATATTTTTTCAGTTTAGATTTTAATTTAATTTTCTAATGGTCTTTGTCATCATTAGACGTTTTTTTGATTAGCTGTAATTTATTTTAGTAATTTTAGTACTTCAACTGAAACCCATTTTAGTTATTTCTCATTTTTGTTTATATTTTTCATCTAATATTTATATTTTATTTCACCTACTGAAAATGATTTTTTTAAATCGTTTTAGTTAACAATAACACTGATATAGTTACCATTCAAGTTAAGGTTATAGTTAGTTATGGTTACCGTTAGAGTTAAGTGATATGCTATTATAGTATTTATTTCTATTTAGAATTAGCTTTAATTTTTAGTTTAAGTTTTAGTAATTTTGTCATGTTTATTAGTATTTTTTAAAAATATTTCTATTTAGCTGTAATTTATTTTTTATTTTAATTTTCGTAATTTTTTTCTTACTTCAACATATTTCAGTTAGTTGCCATGGTAACATTTCTAATTTTCATTTATATTTTCCATTAAATATTTACATTTTATTTCACTTTCTGAAAATGATGTTTCAAATCGTTTTCGTTAATAGCACTGCTATAGTTATTGTTGATAGTAACTTTTATAGTTATCTTTACAGTTATAATTCTCGGTTCATCATCATCTTCATCTGAGCACTCACTGAAAGAAGCTGTGGAAGGTCTTGAGGATGTGGTTGAGAACATCAGGCTCCAGAGAGTTCTGGAAGATCTTCAGATAAGCGTCTGGACTGATTTGCTGCAATGTTAAACGTTGAGATGAGAAGCACAGATAGAGAGAGGATAGAGTGAGCGGCACTGACGCTACCTTCAGATATTTGTAAGTGGATTGTGGGTGACGGCTGGTCTTCCTGAGGTCGGCCTCCAGCTGGAAAGCGTTGCTGGGTGGAGGAGGAATCGATTCAGGATCTGCAGATGAATCTACACAAGCCCTGAAACACAAGACATTGACAGACTCACTCCAGCAGCAGGAGAGCGTGACGATCGGATCACGTCATCTGCTCACCTGGATACAGGAGCGTCTGAGATCTCCTCTATCTTCTGGATCTTGGGATGCGGTGAAGACGTGGACGGTGAGATCTCTGCACCCACCTCCTGGATGTCAATCCTCCTCAAGGGTTTCTGAGGCGACACAAACACACATGATGCATTGACACTCAACATACACAAAAACGACCTCAATTCCTCCTCATATGTGAGCCTGGAGCACAAAATCTTGGATTTAAGAATCGATATCGTTCCGTAAAAATGAGAATCGATTAATATCGAGGTATCAATATTTTTTTACCCAGCCCTACCTTCTATAGCGCTGAATCATCTTGGCTTCATAACTGACAAATTTTGCAACACTTGTGATACTGAACTGACTTGAGCTTAATAATGACACTGTTACCTGTAGTGCATTTAATACTATCGCACTGAATTAGATTATGTACCGTTGCTTAATTTTCTCCTGCTTATCACTGTGAAGCTGCTTTGAAACACTCTGTATTTCATAAAGCAATATATAAATAAAGATGACTTAATATAGTTAGAAATGTATAGATATTACATACATTTAATGAAGAAAATGTAGGATTGGAGTCTAGAGTCCGTTTGGATTTCATGTTGACTTTAATACTGCAGCATTCAGAACTACAGAAACAGAAGAAAAACACATGAACCAACAGTGAACGTTTTAGATGGACTCATAATAATATCATATGAAATTCTGCTCATCTGCACAGGAACCACATAAACCCATTCAAACGTCCGTTCTGAGGAATCAGAGCATCTGATTCATTCACAGCGAAGCCAGACAGTGAGGTGTCAGTCTGATCGTAAATCTAATCCGGAGAGATTTCTGTAGAGGTCAAAGGCCGTATTTCTTCTGTAAGCCTTGAACGGAAGCGTCTCCCAGACCTGCGCTGTGAATCCAGTCAAACAGCTCCTGTAAGACTGACAGAAAGAACAGAGTTTGTGTTTATTCGCCGCTGTGCGCGCAGTGTTCAGTGCTTGTGTGTGTTCGTACGTTTCTTCTCGGCGGACGACATGAACATGACGGTCATGTCAAACCTCCTCACGCTCGCCAGGCTCCTCAGAACGGCCAGCAGAAGAGATGCATCATCATGTCTGAAATCACAGACCAGACACAGGAAACAGGAAATGACATCATCACGTCGAACTCTCTTTGTCTGCAGTAAATGCCAGGGATGATAACTATAACCATAAATCACTTAGAGGCATTTTTTTCCAGCTGATGAATGATACAAACATTGACAGCCAATCATAATCAAAGCATTTGAAGTGCTGCTAATATAGTTATCGTTATTCTTAGCATTGTAGTTATTATAATAGTTATTGTTACAGTTACCACTGTAGTTACTGTTATCGTTTTAAAGTTACTGCTATAGTTATCATTATAGTTGCAGTTATTGTTATAGTTATATTCATTGTTATTGTCACGTTATAGTTATCGTTACGGTTCAGTGTTATTTTATTATTATTTATAAACTCATAGTATTCATTAATATTTAGAATTAGCTTTAATATTTATATTTTTTCAGTTTAGATTTTAATTTAATTTTCTAATGGTCTTTGTCATCATTAGACGTTTTTTTGATTAGCTGTAATTTATTTTAGTAATTTTAGTACTTCAACTGAAACCCATTTTAGTTATTTCTCATTTTTGTTTATATTTTTCATCTAATATTTATATTTTATTTCACCTACTGAAAATGATTTTTTTAAATCGTTTTAGTTAACAATAACACTGATATAGTTACCATTCAAGTTAAGGTTATAGTTAGTTATGGTTACCGTTAGAGTTAAGTGATATGCTATTATAGTATTTATTTCTATTTAGAATTAGCTTTAATTTTTAGTTTAAGTTTTAGTAATTTTGTCATGTTTATTAGTATTTTTTAAAAATATTTCTATTTAGCTGTAATTTATTTTTTATTTTAATTTTCGTAATTTTTTTCTTACTTCAACATATTTCAGTTAGTTGCCATGGTAACATTTCTAATTTTCATTTATATTTTCCATTAAATATTTACATTTTATTTCACTTTCTGAAAATGATGTTTCAAATCGTTTTCGTTAATAGCACTGCTATAGTTATTGTTGATAGTAACTTTTATAGTTATCTTTACAGTTATAATTCTCGGTTCATCATCATCTTCATCTGAGCACTCACTGAAAGAAGCTGTGGAAGGTCTTGAGGATGTGGTTGAGAACATCAGGCTCCAGAGAGTTCTGGAAGATCTTCAGATAAGCGTCTGGACTGATTTGCTGCAATGTTAAACGTTGAGATGAGAAGCACAGATAGAGAGAGGATAGAGTGAGCGGCACTGACGCTACCTTCAGATATTTGTAAGTGGATTGTGGGTGACGGCTGGTCTTCCTGAGGTCGGCCTCCAGCTGGAAAGCGTTGCTGGGTGGAGGAGGAATCGATTCAGGATCTGCAGATGAATCTACACAAGCCCTGAAACACAAGACATTGACAGACTCACTCCAGCAGCAGGAGAGCGTGACGATCGGATCACGTCATCTGCTCACCTGGATACAGGAGCGTCTGAGATCTCCTCTATCTTCTGGATCTTGGGATGCGGTGAAGACGTGGACGGTGAGATCTCTGCACCCACCTCCTGGATGTCAATCCTCCTCAAGGGTTTCTGAGGCGACACAAACACACATGATGCATTGACACTCAACATACACAAAAACGACCTCAATTCCTCCTCATATGTGAGCCTGGAGCACAAAAGCAGTCTTAAGTCGCTGGGGTATATTTATAGCAATAGCCAAAAATACATTGTTTGGGTCAAAATTATAGATTTTTCTTTTATGCCAAAAATCATTAGGATATTAAGTAAAGATCATGTTCCATGAAGATATCTTGTAAATTTCCTACCGTAAATATATCAAAACGTAATTTTTGATTAGTAATATGCATGGCTAAGAACTTCATTTGGACATCTTTAAAGATGATTTTTTTCAATATTTAGATTTTTTTGCACCCTTCCAGATTTTCAAATAGTTGCATCTCATCCAAATATTGTCCTATCCTAACAAACCATACATCAATGGAAAGCTTATTTATTCGAGAAATTGACACTTATGACTGGTTTTGTGCTCCAGGGTCACATATCACGGACTCACGGTGGATCTGAGATCTTCAGGTTTGTTGATGGACTGGATGCTTCTCCTCTGTTTGTTGTCCTCTGGAGCCAGAAGACCGCTGCTCCTCATCTCCTGATGAACAGGTGAATGATAAATCATGATAAATCAGTAATCATGATCCTCATGGACTCCATCTGCATCTGCTCTGAGTTTGAGTCGCTAATTGTAACGTGCATTTAGGAAACGCGCGCCAACCTTCTTCACAAACTTGTAATGAGAAGCACTTATCAACAAAAGAGAAGCTTCAAGGGCTCCCTGCGAGTTTTGACCATGGTATAAAAATTAATGATATAAAAGGTCAAAAATATTAATATCGTAATTTTACAGTTGTAATGTAAATAATAATTATTTTTTTAAATACTTGATTTTTATTTGTGTGAAATATTGGAATCAAATAAAAAATTAAATGACTATTATTATATAATATTTTTATTAGTCATTTTATATTTATTATTATTAGTAAATATTTTATGTTTATAATTAAATTAAATATAAAAATATAATATAAATAAAAAAAATATTTTTTAATATTTTTTTTCTTTTAGTATTTGAAATATTACAATAGCAGTATTCTTTATTCAGTCATTTTTATATTTTAATTTAGTAATAATAATCACAAAATTTTGGTCAAGTTGTTCAGCCCTATCAAGCACAGCAAAGTTTTTGTTTTTGTTTTTTTGCGTTCATAATTTTTATCAGAAAAATTGCAATTCGATTTTTTTCCCCCAAAATGCTGTGCACTTATTAAAAACATAATTTTACAGCTATAATGTAAAAAATATAAAATATAACATTTTTATAAAGTCAAGTATCTATAAAATTGTATTAATAGTAATATTTCTTCTTTTGTTTTTATCTAGTCATTTTACTGCTTTTATTTAATAATAATAATAATAATAATAATAATACAGCCATGTTGATAAATATAATCACAACATTTTGGCTACAAACTGTAATACTGGTAAATAAATGTATAGCCTGAATGCACTGTAAGTCGCTTTGGATAAAAGCGTCTGCTAAATGCATAAATTATTATTAATTATTAATTATTACAAACAAGCACAGCAAACTTGGATTTTTTTTTTTTTAAATCCACAATCACAACAATTTTCATCAGGAAAAACTGCAAAAAGATTTTTGTCCCCAAATCATCCCTAGACCAGACGAATCCATGACCGTGTGCTGCGGACACACGTACCGCTGAGAGTTTCTCGATCTCACTCAAGGCCTGTTTGTTTCCCGGCTCAAGCTTCAGAACCTGCTTGAAATCTGCAGACAAACACAAATGCATGTGAGCTCCTCAGAAACGAGGATGAGGCTGCGAAAGCGACCGAAGCGATGGATGACGGACCTTCTTTGGCCTCTCTGATCCTGCCTCGAGCGGCTCTGGCCGTGGCTCGTCTGGCGAAGGCTTTGGCGTACGAGGCGTCGAGAGCGAGAGCCGCGCTACAGTCCTGCTCCGCCTCGCTGAACCTGCACAAACACACACCACACTCTAACACAAGCACGCACTAGACAGTGAGCACACTTCTGAGGGATGTGTCACCTGTGGAGTCTGAGGTAAGCCATGGCTTTGTTAGCAGGCAGCAGTGCATTCGTCCCATCCGCCTGCATTCCTCTCGAGTAACACTCCACCGCCGCCTCGTACTCGCCTTCTTTAAAGTAAGCGTTCCCCTGAAACATCGGAAACAGCGTCAGCGTTCAGATCGGCTCAATCGCGATGATGATGAAGCAGTAGGGCTGGGCGATATAGCTAAAAAATGTATCAACGATATAATGTTTCATATCGTTCGGTATCGATAATAATTGACATTTTTTAAAACAAAGCGCACTAATTTTATATCATTGTGACTTTGCTTTCCACACACTTTAAGTACTTCATATACCACAGCAGAAACTATAGTACGAGAAAGTTCAAACATGCTTAAAGGCAAGTGAACAGTCAGTAAAAAAAAAAGAAGGGGAAAAAAGAACAAATACACAATTTACAAGCATAGATAAAATAAATAGTATTCAGGTACAGAAATGTAATAATTAAGTGTAAAATAACACTGCATAGTGTTCACTGTATGAATTAAATTTAGATTAATCTTTGTTATAGCTGTTTTGTTGTTTGATTAACATTAGTGACATATTCAGCAGCACGTATTTATAGGCTGCTGTCCCTTTAAATCCGACTGCACGGATCCAGTATAATGATACACATCCGATTTCTTTCTCAGCTGTTTACATTCATTTAAAACATAACCGACTGCGTTTACGAGAATGATCGTCGAGACGGGTACTATTGACATAATTCTGTGTGTATGTGTCTGTTCAAACATGAGGAGATGCGAAAGACGAATCAACTTGGTGTCTGCGCGCCGTCTGAAACGCGTCTCTCTGTGTGTGCGCGCGCGCTTTGCAGGTGTGCGGCAGAACGGAAGATACGCTGTGTGAGATGCGGCTTGTGCGCGCGCTTCAGGTGTGAGTCAGACAGCAAGACGAGACTAAAACTTTGACCTTTTGCAATGTTTTGATTTAAGTAGCCTATTATTAAAATTATTCAGATATCGCACGCCCTTGCGATATGCATATCACGATATTTACATTTGCGATATTCCGATATATCGTGCAGCCCTAGTTCTGTGTGAATGGCTTGGTTTCGGTTTTAACCCATTCAAGATCTTCTCCGCATTGAGCTTCTATATTTCTCTAATACTTTGAATGAATAATGCAGCAGCGGTGCGTCTCGTGGGCTAGACTAACAAAACATTCAAATACAACAACGTCACTTACATCATCACTGCATCTTGCGCGCCACTGATGCACATCTAACATTCAAATGCAAATGTTTAATTTAAATTCGACTAATATTCATTCTTTATTCACAATCTCATCACAGGAGGCATTACAGCATGTGTTTGTGTGTGCTGCCTGCGTCACTCAGAGCACCTGCCTATATCGTGCACTATATCGAACATTTTTTCGATCGTTATCGAAGAAGGTGTACCGTCGATAAATATCGATACCGTTTTATCGCCCAGGCCTATGAAGAAGATATTCACTCTGTCTTTCTGCACGACTGCTTCCTGTTTCCTCTGCTGCTGTTGTAACGGCTCTGCATCGCTCTCGCTCTTCTCCGCCGTGCGTCCACTCGATTCCAGCACCTGAAACTAAGCATCGGTCACTGACGGATCTCACAGCACACGCGTCTGTCAAACCAGATCACTCACACACCTGCTGGAGCTTCTGGATCTCATTCTGGGCCTCTGAGCTTCCAGGATCCAGTTTGAGAACCATCTCATAATCTGGACGAATAAACAGAGAGGAGATCACGGGATAAAGATTTGATCTGTTGATGATTATTTTAGTTTTTCCTTATTAATTTATAAAGCATACAAAGCAAATTTACACTACTGGTCCGTTAGGAATATTAATGTTTTAAGACGCGCCTTTTATGCTGCATTTATTTGAAAATTGCAGCTTAATATTTTTGTGGAAACTATTTTGTGGATATTTTTTGTGGTTGTGTATCACTGTTTCTACTATATTTTTGATAACCCAAAAAAGATAAAATGACAAAATAATTAGAATAAAATAAAAACTGAATAAGTTCAAATAAAGTAATTAGAATAAATTACATTTAAATGAGACTGGAGTAATATCTGCTGAAAATTACAGCAATACATTACATTTGACAATATATTGACATAGAACACAGCTATTTTATATTGTAATAATATCTCACAATTTTGCTGTTTTTACTGTATTTTTGATGACAAAATAAAATACAATTTGAATAAGTTAAAATAATGTAATTAGAATAAGACTGGAGTAATGATGCTGAAAATTCAGCTTTGCATCACAGGAATAAATTACATTTTAACATATATTCACATAGAAAACAGTTAATTTAAATTGTAATGATATTTAACTGTTTTTACTGTATTTATGATCAAATAAATGCAGCCTTTGTGTCTCTATATTCTGAAGGTTTTTACTGAGGGGTTTGTTTATATATAATTCACACTGATTTATACAACATTTTATTCCTAAAAACATGGCGAAAATGCATGTTTTTAAAGGTTGTGAGTTTTTATCTCCACTTCAGCAGCACTTACATACACCAAAACTTACAGGTTTATTCCTCTCTATATTCTGAGGTTTTTACTGAGGGGTTTGTTCATATATTATTTTCTTGATTTTATACAACATTTTATCCCTAAAAACATGGCGAAAATGCATATTTTTAAAGGTTGTGAGTTTTTATCTCCACTTCAGCAGCACTTACATACACCAAAACTTACAGGTTTATCCCTCTCTATATTCTGAAGGTTTTTACTGAGGGGTTTGTTTATATATAATTCACACTGATTTATACAACATTTTATTCCTAAAAACATGGTGAAAATGCATGTTTTTAAAGGTTGCGAGTTTTTATCTCCACTTCAGCAGCACTTACATACACCAAAACTTACAGGTTTATTCCTCTCTATATTCTGAAGGTTTTTACTGAGGGGTTTGTTTATATATTATTCACACTGATTTATACAACATTTTATTCCTTAAAACATGGCGAAAATGTATTTGTTTTCTGTCTGTTGACAGTATTTTCTGATAAAAAGAGAAATACAAAATCCCCACTGGAAAAACCTTTAATATGTAAAAAAAAAAATCAAAGAGAATTTTGCTGCTGGCTTCATAAAATGTTCAGATTTCTGTTTAGGAATATGCAAAATGCATTTTTTATTAGATATAACATTCTAGAAAACTTGCATTATAAAATGTCATGTCTTAATGTACTGTGATTAATTCACTGGGAAGGTATGGTGATATCTATTAAATAAAAGTTTTACAGAGTTTTACCATAGTTAGCACCGGGTTACCATAGAAAACCACAAAATAATAAATCATGCAAAATGAGTCAATTATTCAAGAGATTAGTCAGTTAATTATTTGTATATTACTTGTAATTAATGCAATTATTAATGACTTATTACGATCATTATAGTTAATTATGATTTTACAGTGGAAACAACGACTGTAGTACGCTGGCGCGGAAGCTACGGTTACCATGGCAACTCTTCAAAAGTTAACCTATCAACAATGCGGCCTCGAAAAAGCCGCTAACTACAGATTAATAAGATTCCACAAAAACAAACAAATAAAGTAAATAAATAAATCGAAATGAATTATCGTCAGTCTGTCATTCTGCGACAGAAACAGCAGGTTCATCATGAGCTGTGTGGAGCTAAACGACTCGTACACACTGATGATTAACTTGATAAAACATGGGTTACTGGCGTGCTAACACACATGTGGGATATTTATTCTGCTAATCACAAACTTGTTATAAACGCTTGTTTAGAGACGCTCATTCAGCTGGGTTAAAATCAGCAGTAAAGAGCAGAATCAGAGGTGCGTCTCATACCTGCGGTAATGATGAAGAGTCTCGATCAGAAACACACTCCTCTGCGCGCATGCGCCAACTACGTCACGCACACGACACGCACCGCACGCACACGTTAACTGAAAAAGCTAGAAATCATTATTTTCTTTATTACCCTTTTTTTTGGTGTATATAGTGCTCGTATTTTGTCAGGAAATGAACTATATATATTAAAAAATATATATATATAGTCTATTGCTTGTGTCGGACTTTTATTTTGAAAACAACAACACAACCTTGCCGGGATCTTATGTTGAGCAAAATCATCTTATTTGGAAAATCAAAATAATATAAAAATAACTAAAGCCCACACTAAGTAGATTCAGTAAAATCGCGAGCTACTTTAATCCTCCGTCGCCCTTTGCCTGCTTTCAGTCACGTGACTCCCGGATGCCCGCGTGACATTTGCGATGATGGCTCGAAATAGGGCTGAAGAAGAGGAGAGTAGCAATAAAGAGCCGCTGCAGGACAGCAACCGGCCTGACGAGCAGAAAGAGTTCGGCTACAGCAGCAAGCACAAGCAGGGCTCGATCGGGGAAAGTCTCTTCACCTTTAGACACAAGTGTCAAATCATGCTGCAGTTCGCCATGGACACTAGTAAGGGGACATCAGCTGTGTGCACGCTGCCTCACACTGCGTACTTAACAATATTGCAATATTATAATCGAGTTTCTAGCGTTTATCTGACAGTGTCTGCACACGCGTTACTGTGGAAGATTGTTTCCATCACCAAAGACAAGGAAAGAGAAAAGATAGAGCATTGCGAATTTGTATCTCACAATTCTGACTTTAACATTTTTAAAAATCACTTTATGTATTTTTTTTATATATCTTGCAATTCCCCACCCACCCCCCGCCACCTGATAATATATATATATAACTAACTAAAACCTTAAATATGTAACTGCGATTTTTTTATCTCACAGTTGAGACCTCTTATTTTTTACATTTCCGACTTTTTCTTTTCTCGGAATTCTGAGTGTGTTTGTGTGTGTGTGTGTGTATGTGTG
>NW_015551074.1:610186-616134 GCF_001515605.1 Sinocyclocheilus anshuiensis | reverse complement strand
GTGTGAGAGAGTGTGAGTGCGTGCGAGTGTGTGTGTGTGTGTGTGAGAGAGAGAGTCATGCTGGGATTGGTGTGTGTTTTGTCTCGCAGGTGTGTGTTCGGAGCAGAGCGCTGCGCTCCATCCTCGTCGTTCGCAAGGTGAGCCGAGAGGAGGCGGAGCAAGTGGTTGACGAGGTGTTTGACAGCTGTTTCCATGACCACGCCCCCTTCAGCCGCATCCCACACAGCAGGAAAGACGCAAAGTTTGCTTACAGAGATTACGAGAACCGAGACCGATACTACGCCAACCTCTGATGCTGCAGTAATGCCATCCAGCCCAACTGACAGAAGAGTATAATGTACTGTGCTGTTCTCATGCTGAAGGAAGAATTATAAGCACACGCTTGCCTTTTTCATCTCTTAAATGTTTGACAGCACGACTGATGTTGTTCTTTATCTGAGCTTCAGTTTGAAAAGGATGGGATTATTGATGATCAAATCTGTCTTTGTATATGATTGTACAGTTATTCTTGCAAATATTCAGTATTCATGGAGGCTCGGGGTTTCTATAATAATCTGAGATCTGCAAAAAACTGAAAACCTTTCAATTCAAACAACTGAGAATTAATAAACATTATTTTACGTGAGTATTTTTCCTTTGGGTTTTAAAGTCAGTTGCTGCTGTTTGTATGAATAAATCAGAACAGGCTCATATTTCCATAGAATTATATAAGAATGAATTCATTTATTTTTTTATTATACATATTATAGTTTATTTATAGTAAATAAAATGGGTAATTTAACAGGTTTTTTTTCTCAATAAATTATTAAATATTAAATGAATTGCAAAATAAGGTTTTCCTCTGATTAGAAATAAAGACGTAGAAATAATTAACATCAGTGTAATTCATACAGTTTGGTTGATACAAAGTGCTTCACAGTTATGGCATGATGCTAGAAAGTTGAGTCGCCTGCACAGCAAAACGAGTCACCACAGATCCGCAAATATATAGAAATGAGTATCAATACACAACCTTCACCGACAATACAGCAGCACAGCACGGCAGAGAAAAAGAGATGAGCGTCGTCACACTCGGAGAGAGCAGAGGGCATACTGCGGAGAAGAGAGGCCTGGTCGTGCACCCTGACCATCCTTGATTCAACAACTTGAGATCAAGAGCCCCTTCAAGAGCTGCATGTCACTGGCAGGAGTTCTGGGACGAATGCTGACATCAGAAGATTTGCCAAAAATATAACTTTTTTATTTTAAAAACAAACAAGCAAGCCCTGTCCAGATTTAAAAAGTAACGCAAAAGTAACCTAACGCATTACGTTCCATAAAAAGTAACTAAGTAACGTAATGAGTTACTTTTGTTATGGAGTAACGCAACATTGTAACGCATTACTTTTAAAAGTAACTTTCCTCAACACTGGTGCCCAGCATACCTGCAGATCTTTAATGAGTAGTTAGGAGCAGGTTTACACGATACGATCAGTTTTAGCACATGGATATTCTGAAGAAATAGAGCTACACAAAGACAGTGTGATGCTGTCTCACCAGTTTTCATTAAAAAAGTTCAGTTTCCAGTTTTAAGGCAGTTCCAGTTTTATTGAAAGTTTTAAGGCATGGTGACAGCCCGCTGTGTGAGCAAACAACAAAATAATAAAATATATTACACACTAGTCACTGTGCTTGGGAGTTTATTAATAAGAATCAATTAAATGTGCCATTTGAATACATGAACTGGCACATTTGTTTAGCCATGGTATTCAGAACATTTCATTAAATACAGAGCAATATCATATTGTGAAAATACATAATTCCTGCATTCAAACCCTTGAGTTAAAAATGAGCATATAATCAGAAACATCTATTTTTCAAGTATTCATTGTTGTGTTCTCAAACACAGAGGCAGCTGATGTGTGTTTCTGCAGTATTATTATTCAGTCATGTTGATTCCATAAACTTTTTCAAATCATCAAACAACAATATATAATGTGCTGTTGAGAAATATGAATGTGAGTAACTCAAAGCTTGCTCGTCCCTTGGCTTAACCCGTTTCATCCTAAATTTTTCCCAGACATGAAAATATCCAAAAGTCATTAGTAACCCGATGAAATAATCAATAATTATTTTTTTGGAAAAGTGTGTGAAAAATTGTGTTTTATGGTCAGTCATAATTGTGACCGGTGGGATAATGTGAGCACTGAATTAACATATTTCTGCAGTCATAAAAATGATCTTAGCCCAGCTATTTTAAACAGTTTGATCACATTCTAGGTTATTATTATTACGCATTAAAAAAAAACCTTATGCAACATTGATAGAGAAAAAAATTCAACCATCAACGCATTTCAAAATTGTGACTTTTTGTCAAATATAACATCAAATTGTTATATTAGTGCTACCAGTATTACATCAATATTGTACATTTTTTGTAACATTTGAAATTTTAATCCAGTGCGATATTTTGTCATTGCAACATTTTAGTGTCATTTTCACTAACTATTGTAAACCTAAGTTCAGTGTTGTGATCATCAAGATGTTTCCTCGTTCTATGACCACACTCAACAAAACTCAATATATCTGAATTCATATATTAATACTAGACACTTTAAAGATAATGTGGACCACAAATCTTTGTCATATCTTTATGTTAACATACTTCACGAGCCTTTTGTTGTGGAGCTTTGATGCAGTCATCATCTTCTCAAGATGCAAACATGAATTAAACTGCTCTGGTCATGTGACTGTTTGCACTAATCATGTGACACTGCACATATTTCATTGAGACCCTTTATTTTTTCCATATTTGCAGCAAGTGCACTAAAACATCAGTCAGTAAGGTTTTTAGAGCTTTATAAATGAAAACCTTTTTTTACGGTCTCTATTGTGACCGGTGGGATTAAATGGGTTAATGTACACCTGAGACAGTTAACGCAGGTGCCCAGGGCCCCAGACCAGAGGGGCCCAGCCAAAGGCTTTTACATCGGTCTGTGCCCAGCTCTCTTCAATACATTCATAACTGATGATGATGATTTGAAAAAGTTTCTTTTGCTTGATCACAGGTAGTGCCCTCAGCGGTGGGCGGGACTAACTCACACGCAACAATCCTATTGGTTGAGAATGTGATGACTGACTCGACAGCTGCCGGAGATCAGCAGCAAACTAGAAGCAGCACGCGCTGCTGAACCCGGTTCCAGCAGATCTGAATGCGGTGAGTTCATGCTCCTCGAGTTTGGATGTGAATAACTCTCGGCGTGTTTTTAATGTTGTGTCTCATTATTGTTAGTCTGCTCGCGCTGCTTGATGTTGCGAACCGATATGAATGTGTTGTTGTAATTCTGAACACGCTGCTTTGTTGCGATGCAGGTGCACTTACCAGAATTAACCTGGTTTTACTGCAAATAAAAAGAAAAACACATGGTTATTGTTCTTAAACTGTGCTAACCATGAATTACCAATGGCTTTGCTAGTTTAACCGTGATATTTGTAGTGATTATACAAATGGTATAAAAAAACGTTACTATACTTTTATTAGAATAAAAACATGGTTATTTTTTTGTAAGAGTAGTTTCACTTTATGCTTGTAGTTTATTAATGAATCTGAGATATTGCACATCCACAGACAATAGCTTGGGCCTACTTCTGCGTATCAAAATAAGCTGGATATCTGTCATCTTCATGTTAGCAGCCCTGTCTCCTGAAACTGATTCAGCTCAGCATGTGTCCTGCATTAAGGCACTTTTATGACCGATGTGAATTAAAAGTCTTAAAATTTAAATATGCATATGTACAATGAATTGTGTTATTCTCCACAGCTCCACAAAATTATGGAAGTTGACATTTACAGTCTTTTTTTAATGTTTAACTTCCGTCTTGTATGTGTGTCGGAGACTTGAGACAATAGCTTGGGCCTACTTCTGCGTATCAAAATAAGCTGGATATCTGTCATCTTCATGTTAGCAGCCCTGTCTCCTGAAACTGATTCAGCTCAGCATGTGTCCTGCATTAAGGCACTTTTATGACCGATGTGAATTAAAAGTCTTAAAATTTAAATATGCATATGTACAATGAATTGTGTTATTCTCCACAGCTCCACAAAATCATGGAAGTTGACATTTACAGTCTTTTTTTAATGTTTAACTTCCGTCTTGTATGTGTGTCTATGTTGAAGAAAATGTTTCCATTAAATGAGAAAAACACAAAGAAGATGGAGAGAAAGCAACGACTTTGATCTTCATGAGATTGAAAACTGCTGCACTTACAGTACGTCTGAATTTACGTTTGTAAAGTTTTACTAAAAGACCTTTTACTTGCTGAAAAACCCCATAAACTCTCAAAACTATATAAAGGTAGAAATTCAAGTATCAAATATGATGCATGCTTCATTTGTGTTGCAGTTTCCAATGAGTACCTCACCACGACTTTCTGTTTGTAACCTTCAGCTTCAGTTTTTTTTTTGGCATTTGCAATATTTTCAATAGGTTTCTAATCTAAATTTGCAATAAGTTTCTGGAAGCAGATATTCATGTTAAAACGTCGTGCATTTAATCAAATAATTACAATCCGTAAACCTAAAAGTTATTTTGCTTGGGAAATGTATTTTGCATAAATAGAAGGTGCTGGCCATTAAATCCAGATTATTTATTTATTTTGTATTGATAAAAAATATTTTATTTTTTTGATGACCTACTAATTTAATATTTCAGTGTTGTAATTTATGCTAAACTTGTAAGTATACCATGTAGGCTGTACATATATAATGTATACATTATATATGCATGTTTTGCATCAAATTGCAAGATAATTAAAAATGATAAACAATTGTTTATAAATATAAGTAGCTCCGAATGCTTTAACTTTTAAATAGCTGTAGCGCAAATTTAATTTAAAAATCTTGATTCATTTCAAATGTATTATTTTGAAGGTATTTAAGGTAAAATGACCTGGATATGAGATTCGCTCTAATATAATATTCTGATATCAACAATAATAATTATTATTTGTATTAAATATGATTTGTACCGCAACAGAATAGCGTCAAGAGCAGATTTACACCTACATAAACACAAATGTTCCTATATTTATCAGTCTAATCTCACACTTTAGGCTGTTTTATTAATTCTAAGAGCCGCTTATTATTCAGTTATGGATTACGGAGGACCTTATTGCGTGCGCTCGTCATCACGCTGTGCGTAAGAGGAGACGCGCCTGATGACGACACACGCTCGGATTTAAACGCGTCGCGTGCGCTCTCGGTACCGGAACGACACTCGGTTTATTCGTCTGACTTTCTCCGGTCGGCTGCGTCACGATGCGTGAGTAAGTCGAACTTTTGTCCCTCTAAATGTCTAAATGACTCTTTCCACACTTTTTAGAGCTCGGGTGAATCTCACGAAAACTATCCAGGTCGTTATTTCACTATTAAAAATAAAAAAATATGTACGTTGTTGTTTTTAGTTATCATTTAATTAGTATTATTTTCATGACAAGGAAAACTACTCGAGTATAATACTTCGCAAAAAAAATCAAAAAATCAAAAAACGTAATGTTTCTATTAAAATAAAATAAAAGTCCTTATATTGATTTGTTTATTTTGGAATGAATGCGATTCACAATGTGTTTCTTATACTGTATATACACTGAAAAAACATTGTGTAGAAACTATTTTCACTCAGAAATTGGTAGTAAATTTCACATTACGTGTGAAATTGACTAAATATTACTCAAATATTTTATTTACTTTTGGGGGAAAAAAAAATCAAATGCACCAATCAATAGTTTAGTGTTTTATTTGTTTGCATCAATATTGTTTGTAAATATATTCCATTATGTTGCGGTGATATATACTGTATATAAGTCGCTTTGGATAAAAGTGTCTGCTAAATGATTAAATGTAAATGTATAAGTAAGCACCACTTGGTATCATGGAAATGAAATAATATATATATATTGAATTTATAAAT
>NW_015551074.1:609421-609898 GCF_001515605.1 Sinocyclocheilus anshuiensis | reverse complement strand
ATTTATTATGTCTGTATAGGTCTTTTATTAAGTTTTTAGTTTTATTTAATTTGAGTTATTTTAATACTTCAACAAATTAAATGGAAATGAAATAATATATATATTGAATTTATAAATGTGTATGTACACATACAGTATATGTGTATGTGTGTGTGTGGTTGTACATACACATGTAGTTTTTGGTGTTTGGCTTAGTGTTATGTTAGAATCATTAGTATACTCTTATTAAAGAACAAAAGGTATATTTTGAATTGTTTTTAGCTTTAATTTTTTGTTTTTCATTTAAATGTTAAGTTTGGAATGTTGTTGTATGCATTTGTCATTTTTATTTAATTTCTTTATTTTTAAAATGTGTATAGGTAGTATTTATAAAGTTTAAGCTTTTAGTTTTGGATCTGTTTTTAGTTGTTTTAATACTACAATTGATTGCTTCTGTTGTCCTCATTTGTAAGTCGCTTTGGATAAAAGCATCTAATA
>NW_015551074.1:603291-609400 GCF_001515605.1 Sinocyclocheilus anshuiensis | reverse complement strand
AGCAAGGCTGTGTGTTGTAGTTCACCTCAACCGTTCAGTTTAACCATATATACTTATATCGTGTGTTCCAGGTGTATCACATGAAGCCGGTCAGTCGGGTGCGTGAAGGTGCTCAGACCACTTCACACGACCCCTGACCTTTACTGCCCGACCCCTTCACGAGACGCTGGATGCTGCAAGCATGGATGTCCACATGCACAACGGCCAGACGCTTCACTACGGCCTGAACGACGGTCCTGTGAGTATTAACCAGGAAGCGTATCGTTTTTACATGAAGCTGATTATGATGACGACAGCCGAGCCAAACCCTACCTCATTTATGATCAAGACATTATACATGAAGGAAATAACCCACTGATTCATGCCAGAATCACACAAGCAGAGAAACCAGTTCCTTTGTCTTTAAAGCATGGCACGCTCATTGTGTTTCAGCGGACAGGTGTGGTGTGTGTTCGAGAGCCTTTACTCACTTACGCTGAAGCTTCAGAGGAACGCGAGTCTGTAGTAAAGACAAGAATGCAGTCTAACAGCATGCGAAACATTAACACATCACACGATCATCTACACAAAACCAGCAGGTTCTGAACGACACTCGGATGGTTTTAAGATGAGCATCACTATCATCACCGCTCACACTTAGGATTAGGGATTTCAACAAACCCCGAAGCATGTGCGTTTGACACGAACGATTCCTGTTGCTTTAAACGAGCAGACACATGATTACAATTAAGTCGGTTTTATTGGTGAAGGTGGACATATAAATAAAACAGGTGGAAGCATCCCACAGATGCACACGGAACGAGAACCTCAGCCATATTTAGAGACCAGACGATCACAAAAACCTGATTCATGCAAGACGGTAAGAATCCACCTAGCAACCATTTAGAAACTCTTAGCAACCACATTGCAATCAAGATCATTATAGTAAAAAAACCCGAAAAACTAAACCCATAGTAAAACATCACTTGAAATAAAAAAACGTAAATAGTATTTAGAATTATAAATTATACTTTTAGATCATATTTTAATAATAATACAATACATTAAATAATATTTTAATAACTAAAATAAAATAATTTTAGGCATAAATAAAAATGACAAAAACGTCACTACACTATTAAAAATTATTAAAACTTTACAATTAAAATTACACAGAAGTCAAAATATTAATAAAACCTATAATAGTAACTTTTCCATGTTCAAACATCACTCACGTTTTCTTCAGAAAACATAAGTCTGCATTATTTTAATATCTTTTACAATTAAGATTTGTAATCTTAAAAAAAAAAAAAAAATCCAATGAAAAACATGCATTTAAATATAGATTTTTTTAACCATACACCGAGTGTGCAGAATGAGCTCTTCCTGTTGCTTGAAATAAGATGTTTATTGATTATTCAATTAATTTTGTAATTGTGTACAGAAACTTTTTTTTTTTATCCATTTCCACTCTTGGCAGACTTTTAGCAAATATAGTAGGTCATCAGGGAACTAAATGCATACAAATTGCATACTGTACATAGCTATACATATAAACTCTGTACAAATAGTAGTATGCATACCATCTTAATTATTTTGACATACTACATTTATATGGCTCAAAGCGTTCTGATGGATTGATGCTCTCTCTCACTCGCACTCAATCATTTCCTCATGACATGATTATGCTGATTGTAACTTGATAACTGCTTGCACAAAAGACTCCAGACCTGTGTTTGAGATAAAGGAATAGCACTCAAACCATCAGCTGTGAAGAAAAGCTGGTCCTGCTTCTGTCTGCTGCTTGTTTTCTGAATATCTAATGGCACAGACTAAAAGCAGCCCTCAAAGGTGATGCAATGTGTGCGCAGGCAGCATGGCTTACAGAGGGGCTGTTCAGGGTGTGTTCGCGGGGCGATGAACAAGCAGCCCACTGTTCACACACCCCACACACCACCCCACACAACACACACACCACACCCCACACCCCACACACACCCCACACACACCACCCCACCCACACACACCCCACACACACACACACACACACACACCCAGTTTGAGCAGAGAGAGGCATCCACCTCTGAAACACTCACACTGACAGCCGACTGATCTCTGGAGGTCACAAAGCACATGCATTGTTTAAATCAGCAGGTTTATGATTATGGGAAACAAATTCAGTCGTGTAGACTGCAGTGCATAATGCATCATGTCATAAACACACTAGAGACTCCCACACTATTTTCTCAGCTGAACCCATTTGAGCTAAAATATTAGATTTTAAGATAACACCTTACAGTAAGGTAAACATTAGTTCATTATATTAGTTAACATGATCAATACTAGTATAGCATTCATAGCAAGTTAAACATTCACTAATACACAAGTTGCATCTGTTAATGCACTAACATTAACATTTTTATTAACTAACATTAACAAAGATTAATGAATGCTGTAAAAATAAAATAGTTCATGGTTAGTTCATGTTTGGTCATGCATGATAAAAAAAAAGAGACCTTATTGCAAAGTGTTACTGATTTTAAGTTAATATTTAATTAATTTTAAATGACAGCCTTTAAATCAACAGGTTTATGATTATAGGAAACAAATTCAGTCGTGTAGATTGCAGTCAGTGCATAAAGCATCATGTCATAAACGAGTTAAACCAGAGATTCCCAAACTATTTTATCAGCTGAACCCAACTGAGCTAAAATACTTACCTTCATTTTAATAATTTAATAACATCTGCATATTTGCATGTAATTTTAGTAAATAATTTTAGCAAATAATTTTAGTAAGTGTTCCGTTTTGATTATTATTATTTTTTTAATTTTACAGTAGGACCATATGACATTATGATTTGTTTTTAGTTTAAAAATATGAATTTATTTTAAGTCTATATTATGATTTAAATATATATATATATTTTTATCAACTCTTGAAAAGTTTGGGAAACCCAAAATTAGCAACAAAGTGATTTGCAATTTAAAATGCATTTTTTAAAACAAAAGAATATTACTATTGTAAAAATAATAATAATAATAATGTAATCAATAATATTGTAATAAGTAATATTAATATTACTATTGTAATAACACTTTCATTATAAAAAAAAAATCAAAAACATTAGCATACAATTATAATTTTTTAAAAATATTTTACAGAAAACTTTTCACGAAAAAATGCAGAGTTACCTATAACTATACATCAGTAGAAAGATATAGTTTTATTGTAAAATATTAAACAAAAAAAAAGACAGTAATTTCTTAATTTTTGTCAGGAGGTATGCAAAATCAAAAATGGAATATGAAATGCGAACCTTTTATGCAGCCACTGTAAATAAAACCTCATGTACACATAAAAATGTTTACTTCAAATTTCTTTAGAGAGAAGTATTATTTATCCTATTTTTACCCAAAATAGGAAGTGAGCGTTACAGAGCGCTATAAACACATGTAATGTTTAATCCATACTGGACTCCAGAGGGCGCCGTCACGTGGAAACTCCACATGTGCGTCACAGAAGTAACAGAACCGATGACGCTCCAGGAAATCAGTCACTAATATGGAGAAAGACATGCGGCTCTCGCTGTGACTGAATAAAAAGATAAAAAGAAACGCTTTAACTGATTAAACATGAAGACAATAAACACATGACGGCGACAATATACGGTCTATCAGTGTTCTTCATGCCATCTCGGGTATTTTTTTATAAGAATAAAGTCTATTTAGAATGCAATGCTAATCGACACGGCCTTTATTACAGTATAGAATATATTTTGTCTCATTCTGTGATAAAAAGCCACATCGGATCAGATAATGAAGTTATTTCAGACACTCGAATGATGTTGCGGAGTGAAAACATGTTATAATGTTCTCTTGTTGGTTTATAAATGATTCTCATGATGTTTGGCGCGTGTTTGCACGTTAGAAGCGACTCAAACTCTCAGATGAGCAGCATTTACTACATATATTTATGCATCACTGCAAATATTTAATTAAAAATCGGCCAAAAAAAAAGCGTTGTGACTCAATCGCAAGTCAAATTGCGATTTCGGTTTTATTTCGATTAATCGTGCAGCCCTAACTGTTACTATTAACTCAAGAAATATTATTATTATCAATGTTGAAAACATTTGTGCTGTAATTTGAATTGGCTTTTATTTGTATATTTTGAGTTTATTTATTATTTCCATATTGTTGCTCTTTGTTGGATTGATTGCTTCTATTGCCCTCATGTGTAAGTCACTTTGGATAAAAGTGTCTGCTAAAGAAAGATACACACACACACACACACACACACACACAGATTTCTGAAGATCATGTGACACTGAAGACTGGAGTAATGATGCTGAAATTTCAGCTGCGCATCACAGGAATAAATGACATTTTACTGTATATTGACATAGAAAACAGCTATTTTAAATTACAATAATATTTCACAATTTCTACTGTATTTTTGATCAAATAAATGCAGCCTTCATGAGCATTTGCCCGGTAGTGTACATTACTTACTTGACTCTTTCTCTCTCTCTAGGATGATGATCTGCAGTTCCTCAGTCTGGAGGAGCGGGAGTGTATTTTGTTCTTTGAGGAGACCATCGGCTCCCTGGAGGAGGACGATGAGAGGACAGGAATATCCGCAGGCGACCACAGGCTTGCGGTGGAGCGTCCGCTCTCATACACTACAGCTCAACATCCCAGCCCGGTAGATCATGATATAATTGACCTGGTGCACCCTACACCCGATGCCAGCAAACAGAAAGACACTCTGCCCGTCATGCCAGGTACCTGAACACAACTACTCCATATAAACCACAGAAAACGTTACAATTCTGCTTTTAATCAAAATAAAACTTCATCCTAAACATGCAAAAAGCTGTGCTCTGAGAAGTTAGTAACTGCTCACTATACTATAGTATATATGCACACTATATAGTGCTTACAAATTTTTTTTTAAACAATGCATTATGCAAAGGTGAAAGTTCTGCAATAAAGCATCATCACATGACTTCAAGTGCATGCTGTATTCAGCAGTGAAGTCCAAATGCAATCTTAAAAATGTAAACAATCCAATGAAAAACATGCATCTCCACATTCGGCAATTTTGAAATTGCACAAAGAATTTGTTTAGCAAATGCAGTCGGCCATCAGGGAATTTTGTGCGTACAATTTGCATATTGTTACACATATACACTGTGTAAACAGTAGGAGTAGGATGCTAGGCTATTCCAAACATAACCAGAGGATACAAGAAGATGTCAAATCAGCAATCATATCCAACATGTTGCTTCTTTAGCTGTAATAAGGACAAAATACTGTACATGAAACTATGTTTTAGAGTGTTCAAGCTAATCTTCAGAAACATTGTACAGCAAAAGACCAGACAATGGGTCACATTCACTAATAATTGCGTAGACTATTTTTTATTTATATATGCACAGGAGAACGTATTACAAATTCATAACCAGTTTTAGTTTAGTATCATTTATATACCATTATAGTTATTGAATTAGCTTTAATTTTTATATTTTCAGTTTTCATTTTAATTTGTAGTTACAAATTAACAATTAATTTTAGTAATTTTGTTGCATGCTTTTATCATTTGTATCATTATAGTTTTTTTGGCAACACTTTACAATAAGGTCCCATTAGTTAACATTAATGCATTAACATTAATAATGAGCAATTTGTTACAGTATGTATTAATCTTCTGTAGTTAATGTTAGTTAAAAAAAACAAGAATTAGATCAGATCTATTAAATAAAATAAAACGACAGCTTTTTTTTAAATGTAAAATGTTGAAATTAATATTAAGATTAATAAATGCTTTAGCAGTATTTTCTATTGTTAGGTCATGTTATCTAAGGTAGTTAACCAATGTTAACAAAATGAACATTTATTGTAATTTTTGTTTGTTTGTTTTTAAAATTAGTATTTAGGTTTAATTTATCCGATCAGAGTCATTGAATATGGAGTATCTGCCAATACAGAGTCCCGATCCGATACTTGTATATTCCTAGTATTTGGTGCACAATTCAGGTACATTAAAGTTAATTTAATCAATCCAATGTATACAAAGTTGTGCAGAGAGTAAAAGTAATATTTGGAAAAAAAAGTGTCTGCTTAAT
>NW_015551074.1:588884-602045 GCF_001515605.1 Sinocyclocheilus anshuiensis | reverse complement strand
CACACACACATAAGATACACTATGTATACACACTGTATAAAGACATTGGTAGATGTAAACATGTTACAATGGTAGACAATGTAAACAGACTGGTTACAATTATAAATATGGGACTGCTGATATAAACTTCTTGTGTTTTATATGTACAACAAGCAGAATAATAAATGTGGAGATAAGGTTAGAAAGCATGAAGCTCGCGATGTTAAAATGCCAGTCTATCAGCCAAATCCGAAGCAAGACGCAGCCCATAGCAACGCGTTATAACAACGATGTCTCGGATAGTCAGACGACAGATAAAAGTATGCGATAAATTAATGAGGGATCACTACAAAAGTGTGCATAAAATACATTGAACACAGAATCAAGCGAGGCGCTAGAACAGACCTCACTGGTTGTAGTGCGCTACGCACGCACGTTTGAGCTGCTTCTTTCCTTTTTAATGATGGTTGGCAAACCCACTTAAAAGGCATATACCGCCACCTACTGCATGACACCGGCATGACAGCTGACGTAAAAAGGATCGGGCTGAGGAGAGCTGATACGGATCAGTTAAAAATTGCTTGATTGGCCCCGATCGGCTTGGGACATCCCTAATAAATTTTTTTTTTTTTTTAAAGTATGAAATTTACTTATGAATCAAGATGTTAATGAAAACACTTGCTTGCTGAATTCACACACTCAGATTTGTGCATATTCACACTTAGTGAATGAGACCTAATGTCTTTGCAAGTAAAGCGATTGACACTTTTAAATAAATTTCTTTAGATTAGTCATATTGAGTGTTGTCCTTACATATTTCTACATAACATTTTTGCAACATCGGAGCTGCATTAACCCAACTTTAAATGCGTTTGCCTCGTCAGATTTCCAACAGCTGATTATACCCCCGGAGACCCATTTTGAAGTGAAGCCGAAACGTGACCTGGACGTCTCAGACGGGCCGCAATTTGGACACCAGCCGCCTGCAGGTTCAGTTCCCACCCCGGTAGTAATCGCCAGCAAAATCGGCGAGCACCAGGGCGCAGGCGGCACGTCTGCATCGCAGCTGCTCCAGCGCAGTCTAGAGTCGCCACCGAACCCCTCGACCAAACACGGCCCTCCGACCCACGCCAAGCCCACGCGTCTTCCCGACAGCATCAGCATGTTACTGGGCAGCCGCGAACACATTCCCCACTCGATCGCCGCCGAAGCCGTCAGCGTTCAGGAGCGCCGGGCGCAGATGCTCTCAAGCCTCTCCGGCCCGGCGCACCCTTTGGATGGCGGAGAACCAGCCTGCGTGCGCAACCTCCCCATACGGAGCATTTCGTTTCGAGATCCGACGCCAGACAAGTCTAGGATGGAGGCGCTTTCGAAGCTCGGACTTGCTCAGAGGCGAACGCAATCCGTCATGCATTCATCGAATTTCAGCACTACGCTCAACATTACCAATCCAGCTAACTCTAGCGCCGACGCAGACACTACAGACCACTGCCAAACCAAATCTAGCCCCGCACCAACTTTGACGAGTGCCGAAGTCACACACAGTGATTTCAACAGCTATGGCGGTAAGAGCATCATGCTAAACCCCACATTGTCCTTCAGGGCCGAGTACCGCTCATCTTCAGTGCCCAAAACAGAGTCTTCAGATGTCCGTCTCAACAACTTCGGCGGCAGATCGCGAGTCGTGACTCCATCCCATCCAAAGCACAGCACCCAAACCAAGACCATCACCCCAGTAAAAGAGGACAACTCCAGCTCAAACAGGACTTTAAATGAAGGCTTACCCAAGAGGAAAGCGTCACACTCTGAAGCGCCTGTGAAGCAGCCGCCAGCTCCGGCTCCAAAACCACGCTCCTCTCCGCTGTCCCCAGAGTTACGCCGCAAATCTTTGCCAAAGCCGTCCTTCCGCACTCAGGGAATAACGGTGCAGTTTTCTGGGAGAGGAGCCACAGATGAGGCCAGACGTGATGCACTACGCAAGCTAGGTCTGCTGAGAAACACGCCTTAAATGTTCATACGATACTAATAATATGTAGACTCCAGTACATAAACAACTGATAAGCTATGATTTAACCAATGATCATCTGTTGGACAGCAGCAAGACTTTTTGATTGAGTTTCAAATTCAAGTTTGGAGAAAAAGCCACAGGTAACACTCACACACACCTGCTTAGAAGTTACAGATCTCTGAAAACATTTGCATCAGTTTTAAATGTAGTTTGTGAAGTTGTTGAGCATGCTGTGGATGCACACGGCCTGCTTCAGCCATGTTTGCATCATGGTCACATGGTTCCAGAACTGAGCCAATCACTCGAGTCTTAATTGTCATGTGACTGATGACTCTCCCCGACGTTTCAATTGACGAACCAATTAACTAATTAACTTAATTGCATTTTTTTTTCTTAAATTTTTTGTACTTTTACTGTTTTTTTCTTTGCTTTGGTTTTACGGTTTTATTTGGACTTTTTGATATTTGTGACCCTGGAGCACAAAACCAGTCTTAAGTGTCAATTTTTCGAAAATGAGATTTATATAAGTTTAATTACTTATTAAGTTTTATTACTTAATTACTAATTTAAGTTAAATTACCTGAATAAATAAGCTTTCCATTGATGTATGGTTTGTTAGGATAGGACAATATTTGGCTGAGATACAACTATTTGAAAATCTGGAATCTGAGGGTGCAAAAAAATCAAAATATTGAGAAAATCATCTTTAAAGTTGTCCAAATGAAGTTCTTAGCAATGCATATTACTAATCAAAAATTAAGTTTTGATATATTTACGGTAGGAAATATCTTCATGGAACATGATCTTTACTTAATATCCTAATGATTTTTGGCATAAAAAAAAATCGATAATTTTGACCCATACAATGTATTGTTGGCTATTGCTACAAATATACCCCAGCGACTTAAGACTGCTTTTGTGCTCCAGGGTCACATTTATGGTTTTATTTCGACAGTTTTTGTATTTTTATTGTGTTTTGATTTGTTTCATTCTTATATTTTTACTGTTTTTTTATTTAGTTTCACTTTTACTTTCACTTTCAAATGTTTTTTTTTTGCTCTTCCATTTTTACTTTCACTTTCATTTTTACGTTTTCGTTATTTCTGAAGAACCCAGACTGTACGCAAGAAATACCTCAAGGGTCTTCCTAGAGAAATATCTCACATGTGGTCTCTCAGCAGGTAGTGTCTATGATAATGTTGTATTTTTGCTCTCTGGATGTTGAATTGTGGGTTTGGACGTTGGTTGTCAGGTGGAGATCTTTCTCTTCAAACATGCAGAAGGTCTCGTAAATGTAAGTTTAGTTCCTCCTACACTAAACCACAGCCATCCAAATCTAGATCTGGAACATGTTGTTAGTCACATGGGACTGAAATCACCACCAATCACACGCTGTTGTATTTTACCTGTAGTGTATGTAATGTGGATTCCAGTGTGAATGAGCATGAGTGTTAGTGTATGTATGTTGTTAGTTTTTTTTTTTTCACGACTCCGGTTTTTTGCTTTCATTGAAGCAGTTATTGAAGGACTCCGAATGCATGATTGTGAACATGTGACGCCACTATAAACACATACACACAGGAAACAAAGCAACAGTTTATTTCCACCTCTTTGTGTAAATGTAAATGTTCTTGCATTGGTGAAGATCTTTAATTTTCAGTGATTGTTTCTGAATAAATTCGATTAAACCCATCATGGTTCAGTTGCAACTGAACGTTACAGATAATGTTGAATTTGGAACGCATTAGATGCAAAACAGGGATTTAGAGATTCACAAACGTTCACCAAGCGTGACATTTAATCAGTCAGGTCAATGAAAAGACTAGAAAAATCACAAATTCGAAGCACGGTACAAATGAAAAACACAGAAGAGGAAAGTACTAAATCAGAAACCGCAGAAAGGTGAATCTCACAAAATCTATGCATTAAGAAGTTTAGAAAGAAAATACTTTTTTTGCATTGAAAAATCATTTTTAATATCTCATTACGGTAATATTTAAAGCTGAATTTAATCATGTTGTGGTTTTATGAATTTTAATAATGTGTATAGACAGGATGAGCTGCAAATCATGTACTAAAACAGCCTCAGGGGGCGATTTAAGTTGTTTCTATGTATTTTAAAGATACTTAAAAGAGTCCCAAACTTACAGGCCTTCAGCAGATAAACAGACGTTCACGTTACCAGTCCTCCCACAGGCGCGTGTTTGTGTCCGGCTCGACTGCATCTGATCAGCTGCACTAGTTAGTGAGTTCAGCGTCTCACGACGGCTGTAAAACAAGCTGGTGAGTGTTTTTAGAGAGCACAGACACAAACAAGCATTCTCACGGTCACAAAAAGTCACTTTACTGCAACAGCGAATGTGTTAGCAGCTGCGTTCAGCCCATGCACGTCTCGCTCAGTGAGAAAAAACATCAGGAGAAAGATCAGAACACGTCCCAAAGTTTGTCTGAAGGACAAAAACACTGAGTTTTTCTCCATTAGAGTCTCCGTTCGCTCGCTATCGAACCATCAAGCGGTTCCTGGCAAAATAAAACCACCTCCATCCTGTGTGTCCATGCTGAGACATTTCAGCCCAGCATGTGTATGTGTGTGTGTGTGTTCCCATCCGTGTCCACCAGCTGATGCGGCTCGTCTCTGGTTGCCGTGGTGATGCTGTCTCCGTCCCAGAGCAGCACCGCTGTCCATCTCTCCATGTCTCTCTTTGACTCGTTTGCTCAGTCTTACATCATCAGCGTCTCCTGCGGTAAACAGGGTCAAAGGTCAGGGGTCAGTTTGTTCCAAACACAAGTGAGCTGCTTATCTAGGCTACACGATGACGTTCTACGTTCTAGTAGAAGTTACAACTAACTACGAGGTGTTGTGGGTAGGGCTGCACAATTTGGGGAAAAATGTAATAGCGATTTTATTATTTACTAATTTTATTATTTTTACATTGAAACTTGCAAATACAATTTTTATAAAAAATAAAAATTAAAAATAAAAATTGCTCCAGGCACAATTTGGCCAATTTTTTTAATGATATATCAATTTTAATATAATCTACTAACAGTAATTAATCAAATAAAAGTTATTGTTCTTATTTATTAAAATATAATATTTATATAAATATACAATATATAAAAATAATAATAATTAAATGTATTTTAATAAAATGAAAATATAATAATATTAATAAATAATAAAATATCATGAATACTAAATAATAATTAATAAAAAATACTACTACTACTAAATAAAAATATTAAAATAAGAAATATATTACTACTGTATATTTTACTGTAAAATAAAATGCAACCGTTGCAATAATTGCACTAAGCCATATATCGATTTAGGTTTTATTCTGATTAATCATTGCAGCTCTTGTGGGTTGTTAATCGTTATTATATATTTTTATTATAATACATACATTTAATAATGATAATAAATAAATTATAATCCAAATATTAAATAAAAAAATAATACATTTTTAATACAATAATAATGATAAGAAGAAGAATATTAAACAATAATAAATATTACTAGGTTATACAGTATTTTACAGTAAAATAAAATGCAGCCTTTGAGATTTGATAATTGCACTAACCCACATCAAGGTTTTGGTTTTATTTTGATTAATAGTGAATCCCTAGTTGTTGGTTTTTGCCGGGCATTGCAATTACTATCCCAGAATGCTTTGCAAAGTCAAATCCATTTAGAAATCCGAGTTGGGACTATCTATTTTGTAAGTTTTAAAATCTAATTTCATCTACTACTTAATTTCAATTGTTTAGTATTTGAGAGTTTCGTGCATTTATGTGGTCATTAGACTGGATGAGCTCCTCTGTGTTTGTGTGAGTGTGTGTGTGAGTGTGTGAGTGTGTGTGTGAGTGTGTGTGAGAGTGAGTGTGTTTGTGTGTGTGAGAGTGTGTGTGTGTGAGTGAGTGTGTGTGAGTGTGTGTGTGAGTGTGAGTGTGAGTGTGAGTGTGAGTGTGAGTGTGAGTGTGAGTGTGAGTGTGAGTGTGAGTGTGAGTGTGAGTGTGAGTGTGAGTGTGAGTGTGAGTGTGAGTGTGAGTGTGAGTGTGAGTGTGAGTGTGAGTGTGAGTGTGAGTGTGAGTGTGAGTGTGAGTGTGAGTGTGAGTGTGAGTGTGAGTGTGAGTGTGAGTGTGAGTGTGAGTGTGAGTGTGAGTGTGAGTGTGAGTGTGAGTGTGAGTGTGAGTGTGAGTGTGAGTGTGAGTGTGAGTGTGAGTGTGAGTGTGAGTGTGAGTGTGAGTGTGAGTGTGAGTGTGAGTGTGAGTGTGAGTGTGAGTGTGAGTGTGAGTGTGAGTGTGAGTGTGAGTGTGAGTGTGAGTGTGAGTGTGAGTGTGAGTGTGAGTGTGAGTGTGAGTGTGAGTGTGAGTGTGAGTGTGAGTGTGAGTGTGAGTGTGAGTGTGAGTGTGAGTGTGAGTGTGAGTGTGAGTGTGAGTGTGAGTGTGAGTGTGAGTGTGAGTGTGAGTGTGAGTGTGAGTGTGAGTGTGAGTGTGAGTGTGAGTGTGAGTGTGAGTGTGAGTGTGAGTGTGAGTGTGAGTGTGAGTGTGAGTGTGAGTGTGAGTGTGAGTGTGAGTGTGAGTGTGAGTGTGAGTGTGAGTGTGAGTGTGAGTGTGAGTGTGAGTGTGAGTGTGAGTGTGAGTGTGAGTGTGAGTGTGAGTGTGAGTGTGAGTGTGAGTGTGAGTGTGAGTGTGAGTGTGAGTGTGAGTGTGAGTGTGAGTGTGAGTGTGAGTGTGAGTGTGAGTGTGAGTGTGAGTGTGAGTGTGAGTGTGAGTGTGAGTGTGAGTGTGAGTGTGAGTGTGAGTGTGAGTGTGAGTGTGAGTGTGAGTGTGAGTGTGAGTGTGAGTGTGAGTGTGAGTGTGAGTGTGAGTGTGAGTGTGAGTGTGAGTGTGAGTGTGAGTGTGAGTGTGAGTGTGAGTGTGAGTGTGAGTGTGAGTGTGAGTGTGAGTGTGAGTGTGAGTGTGAGTGTGAGTGTGAGTGTGAGTGTGAGTGTGAGTGTGAGTGTGAGTGTGAGTGTGAGTGTGAGTGTGAGTGTGAGTGTGAGTGTGAGTGTGAGTGTGAGTGTGAGTGTGAGTGTGAGTGTGAGTGTGAGTGTGAGTGTGAGTGTGAGTGTGAGTGTGAGTGTGAGTGTGAGTGTGAGTGTGAGTGTGAGTGTGAGTGTGAGTGTGAGTGTGAGTGTGAGTGTGAGTGTGAGTGTGAGTGTGAGTGTGAGTGTGAGTGTGAGTGTGAGTGTGTGTGTGAGTGTGGTGTGTTTGTGTGTGTACGAGTGTGTGTGTGAGTGCGTGTGCGCGTGTACGAGTGTGTGAGTGAGTGTGTGTGAGTGCGTGTGCGTGTGTGTGTACGAGTGTGTGCGTGTATGAGTGTACGAGTGTGCGTGTGTGTGTACGAGTGTGCGTGTGTGTACGAGTGTGTGTGTGCGTGTGTGTGTGTCTGACCTGCCGCCAGTCTTGAATATGAGGTCCGCGTTCGGGGCTCCTTTAGGGTGCTGGTATCGCGGCCGGCGCTCTCTGTTGGTGTTTGCGGGAGCGGGTCTCTGAGCGAGTGACTGCATCATCTCTGAAAGCACAAACAAGCAGTGCATGGATGAATGGATCGACACCAGCAGCTGTGAAACACTGAGAAAGCAGCGTCTGCTCTGTGGCTCACCCTGATAGTCCTCCTGCTCCTGCCGCTCGTTGATGTCCAGCGTCAGCTTCTTCATGCGCATGCGCTCCTCCTGCTCCACCTGCTGCTGGTTGAAGTGATTCGCCGCCAGATGAGATGACAGCGGCACGTTCAGGATCTTAAACTACAGAGACAGACGGAGAGTTTTGTTTTCAGGCTTTATGCTCCTTAAAGATCACACGTGCCATTTCTGTGAGATATTATGAGAAAGTATTTTAACATCATGAAATGATAAATATCACCTTTAATTATGTTTAAATAATTAAATTATTTTTATTACTTTTGTGCTACTTTCTTTGTGAAAAAATAAAATAAAATGACATATAACTGAATTATATTTTATATTTATTTGCTATTTTGCTACTTTTTTTTGCAATAATATTTGAATAATTTTTTTTATTAATTTATTTAAGATCTTGCACATCATTTCGGTGGATGAACTGAGATATTAAGTTATGAGAAAATATGTGATACTTTAACAAAAAATACAAAAATCACAATTTAATTATTTTAAACAAATAATTGTTTAAATTAAATTTGAATTAAATTAAAATTAATTAAACTTATTTTACTTTGCTCTAAGAAAGTATCAGAAATTAACAAAAAATAATTACATTATCTATAGAAGGAATTAAATTTAATATTTGTCATTTTTGTTAAAATGTTGTTAAAATACTTATACATTATTCTTAAAGATCATGTGTGTCATTTCTGTGGATTAAATATTAAGCTATGACAAAATATATTAACAAAAAGTATTTTAACAAAACATTTTAACAAACGTAGAAAGTATTTTAACAAAAAAAAAATAAATAAAAAAAATAATTAAATTTATTTTAAATACTAAAAACTTGCACTATTGTTATTATATTTGTACCTTTTTAACATAATTTTAGCATAATAATCTCATTACACACACACACACACACACACACACACTCACGCACGCTGTACCTGCTGTTTGTTGCCCTTGCGTGTGAGCATGACAAACTGCATGGTGGCGCTGATGTCTGTGTCGCAGGAGGGGGCCGGGCTTTTCTTCAGCTGGCTCTTTAACTGCAGGGGAATGGCCACATCCAGCTGATGGACCTTCACTGCCTCTCCACTGCGCTGCTGCTCACACACACACACACACACACACACACACACACACAGTCAACAGAAACATTTATCCAGGTCATAAATAAAGATATTTGTGGATAAACTCAGATATGAAGCTGGAATATATAGTGCATATATTACATTTCTTGCTATTTTCTTTACATTTTAATAACATTTATTTTTCAATTTATTTAAAGTTGTATGTGCACTAATCTGTAATTTAATAAAATGTTTAATTACATTTATTTTATTCTTAAAGAACATGCATGTCATTTCTGTGGATAACCTGAGGTATTTAAGCTATAAGTATTTTTTTTGTTACTTTCTTTGCTATTTACTTATTTTTATATAAATTTACTTTGCACTAATTTATAATTAAATAAAATGTTCAATTACATTTATTTTATTTTGCACCAAGTAGCAAAAAAGTAAAAACAATAAAATTATTTAAACACGGAATTGAATGTGCTTTATAATTTTGTAATTTATTTAATATTTACATAAACTGAATTTTATTATAAAATAATTAAAAAAATATAATATATTTTTAAATCATTTAAATATATATATATTTTTTTTAATTATTAATGTAATTGTTAAGATTAATACAGATTAATTGTTAAAATATCTAGTACATTTCACAGATAATTACAAAGAACTGGCAAAAAATGTTAAAGTAGAAAGACTGAAATCGTATTTTCTTGTAAAACAATAAACTTTGTTTACTTTTGGAACTTCAAAAACAATTTTTTAAAATGTATTTTATTTGCACCATTGTCACTGAATTGTTATTGAACTGTTTGCATAATTTCTCACTGCACAGCTATATGCTAAAAATGTAGTTTTTATTCCTCCTCATGTTGTTTCAATCTTGAATGCTGTTATTTTTTTGTGGTTTACAGTAGAAAATCTTGAAGCAGCTGTTTTCCATATAAAGTGTTCAAAGTGACCACAGTTATTAAACCCTAAAACTGACAAAAATACACCATTAAAGTCACATAAAAATAGACCATATGTGAGCCTGGAGCACAAAACCAGTCGCTGGGGTATATTTGTAGCAATAACCAACAATACATTGTATGGGTCAAAATTATACATTTTTCTTTTATGCCAAAAATCATTAGGATATTAAGTAAAGATCATGTTCCATGAAGATATTTTGTAAATTTCCTACCGTAAATATATCAAAACTTAATTTTTGATTAGTAATATGCATTGCTAAGAACTTCATTTGAACAACTTTAAAGATGATTTTCTCAATATTTAGATTTTTTTGCACCCTCAGATTCCAGATTTTCAAATAGTTGTATCTCGGCCAAATATTGCCCTATCCTAACAAACCATACATCAATGTAAAGCTCATTTATTCAGCTTTCAGATGATGCATAAATCTCAATTTCCAAAAATTGACCCTTATGACTGGTTTTGTGCTCCAGGGTCACAAATGACTTGGAATAGAGCACTCAAGTGCTACTGACTACTTTCTTGGTGTAGTTTTATAAAAAAAAAAAAAGTAAAAAAGCATACTTCCAGCACTACACTAGCACATATGTGACTTTATAGTATCCATTCGTGGACTAAAAGCCACAAAACTACACATTTTAAGATTGAGAAAGTAAAGAGGGTAAGTCTTGGATGTACAGGAGCTAAAGCACAATGGTTTGGAGAGTGTTTGTGCACCTGCAGGTTTTCCAGCATCATTTTGTCCAGCGCCTGGATGAAGTCCTCGTCCTCGGCACACGCCACGTGTTTGAGTCCTCCGCTGCGGAGAGTGACCTCCTGACCGACACAAACATCAGCGTTAACTCAGAGCTCAGAGAAAGCGCCCAACACCCGCCTCAGCCCATCCTCACACTCACGTTATTCTCTTCATCCGTCTCGTTCTCTTTGTTGGAGTCGGTCAGATAGTCTGTGTTCTCCTCTTCCTCCTCACGCTCCTCTTCCTCATTGTCTGAGCCCTCCTGAACAGGTGTGCGACAAAACACATGGTTTATGCATAAATGTTAAATCCATCTGGTCTCTAAACACTCCATCAAGATGAAGTGAAATATCAATTTTTCCCAAGCGCATTTATCATAAGATAACAGATAAAAACCTGAATGGCTAAGTTCTATGTTTAAAATATGTGTATAAAATGTGTTTGTGTGCGATTTATTTATAAATGAACATAAGTGCTCTTATCAAAGTATTTTTACATTTAATTTAATATTAAATGTATTTAAAAGGTATAACATTGGAAGTTGAAAAAATTTATTAATATATATATACAAAATGAATATATATGGCTGAATAGCAATTTTTTATGTTTATATTTGTGTGTGTATTTTTATTTATAAATGAACAAAAGTGGTTTTATCAAAGTAAAGTAATTTGTACCTTTTGGCACTTGGTAAAAGTTTTTTTAATTTAAATTTATTATAAATAAATGTGTTTGTATTTTAAAGGAAAAACATTAATTGAATTAGTATATATAATTATATATAAAACTTTTATTATATATAAAATATATTTATATATAATTTTATGCATAGAATTTAATTTAAATGTATAATTTTATATATAAAATGTTTTATTTTTTATAACACACACACACACACATATATACAGGTATATATATATGTATATGCATAATGTGTGTCTATGTGTGTATGAATAAATAAATCAATAAAATTCAAGTGTTTTTTATTTTTTTATTTGCAAATGAATTTAATTTAGATTTTGTAGTGACTCATGCTGGTGTGTTTTTCTCCATCTCTGTGCATCATCATTAAACTATATGTAAGAGTAAACTATAATGCATGAGAGAGGAGGCGGAGTTTACAGCTGTCAATCACACGTCTGAGAACAGTCACCTCCTCCTCGGGTTCATTCATCTCGCTCTCGTTTCCAGACTGCTCCTCGGTCTCCGCACCTCTCTCGTCTTCGTCATCATCGTCCTCCTCATCCAGAGGCTCGTTCTCGCCCATGGCGCTGGAGGAGCGGCCGTCTTTCTCCAGGCCTGGACACACACACAGGAATGCTGCTACTGAGCAAACCAGACCACAAGGGATACAAATAAACTGGCACTACAGTATGACTGTGGTTTAAAACCAGCCGGGCGACAGACACACACGACAGCATTCCTGAAGAGCTATTCTGGATCTGAGCTGCTTTATCACTGATACTCTTACACTCGCCGCAGGAATGTGTGTCTTTCTCTCAGCACGCGTCAGGCATGAAGCCGTCAATGACTGAGCGCATTAAACAAACCTGTGTGTGAGTGTGAGGAATGCTGCTCGACGGGGAGAGCAGAAACATGAGCAGAACAACTAGAAGAATGGCTGCACACACACACACACACACACACACACACACACACACACATACTCGCACTCGCACTCACACACGCACTCACACTCGCACTCACACTCTCACTCACACTCTCACACTCACACTCGCACTCGCACTCACACACGCACTCACACTCGCACTCACACTCTCACTCACACTCTCACACTCACACTCGCACTCGCACTCACACACGCACTCACACTCGCACTCACACTCTCACTCACACTCTCACACTCACACTCGCACTCGCACTCACACACGCACTCACACTCGCACTCACACTCTCACTCACACTCTCACACTCACACTCGCACTCGCACTCACACACGCACTCACACTCGCACTCACACTCTCACTCACACTCGCACACACTCACTCGCACTCGCACTCACACACGCACTCACACTCGCACTCACACTCTCACTCACACTCTCACACTCACACTCGCACTCGCACTCACACACGCACGCACCACACACACACTCCCCCACTCACTCCCTCACTCACTCACTCACATACACGCACACGCACACTCTCACACACACACACACACTCGCACTCACACTCGCACACACTCACTCGCACTCACACTCACACACTCACACGCGCACACACACTCACACACACACGCACACACACACACTGTCACACACTCTCATCACACTCTCACACTCTCACACACTCACACTCACACTCGCACACAGAGTGTCAGACGAGTGTTTTACCCAGTTTGACGAGGAACTCTCTCTCCAGCTGTGTGACTTGAGCACAGGCCTCATCCAGAGACGAGCACATCTTCATTTTGGGCCGCAGCAGCTCCAGCGTGTCTGTGATCATGTACTCGATGTCGATGGGGAACGGCTGATCTTTAGTCCACACATCCAGACTCTTCTTCCACCAGACGTACCTCTAAAACACACAAATAAACTGCGCTGAACATCATATATATAGTATGGAATAAATAATTTTTTTTTATGTTTTTGAAAGAAGTCTCTTCTGCTCATCAAGGCTGCATTTATTTGATCAAAAATACAGAAAAAAACTGTAATATTGTGAAATATTATTACTATTTAAA
>NW_015551074.1:587464-588874 GCF_001515605.1 Sinocyclocheilus anshuiensis | reverse complement strand
CAGTTCATCAAGGGTGCATTTATTTGACCAAAAATATTGGAATTTAAAATATTCATCTTTTTATATTTTAATATACTTTAAAATGTAATTTATCAAGCTGTATTTTAAGCATCATTACTCCAGTCTTCAGTGTCAAATGATCTTCAGAAATCATTCTAATATGCTGATTTGCTGCTCAAGAAACATTTCTGCTTATTATCAATGTTGAAAACAGTTGTGCTGCTTCATATTTTTTGTGGAAACCATGATTCACTACCATTCAAAAATTAAAGAGTAAAAAAAAAAAGATTAATCAAGGACGCATTAAATTGATCAAAAGTGACATTAAAGACATTTATAATGTTGCAAAAAGATTATTTCAAATAAATGCGGTTCTTTTGAACTTTATATTTATCAAAGAATCCTGAAAAATAAAATGTATCACGGTTTCCACGAAAATATGAAGCAGCAAAAACTTTAACATTGGTAATAAGAGCCATTATTAATAACAGCACCAATAATAGATCATATTTGAGCACGCACGCGCACACACACACACACTCACACACACACACACACACACACAGGTTTTACCACCAATCACAGGAGACGTCGCACACGATCATCCGTCTGTGATTGGCTGGTCCAAAGGCAAACACTCACCTGGAAGTAAATGAGGAAGCAGTCGAGCTTCTTCTTGCTGGAGCCGCGGTCGAAGTACTGTCCGCAGGTGTCCAGCAGGGTGCAGACCAAGCGGATGCGGAACAGGTGCTCGGGGGGGTCCAGCGGGCTCGGGGAACCGTCTGTGTTCACACCGAACGAGGTGAAGGAGAAGAGCGTTCGGAAGATGACGGCAGACTCCACCATACGGTAGTTATACAGCTCACCCAGAAACTTAGCGCTGCTGATACGCCGCTGGTTAAACTTGGGCTGGTTCACCTGAGAACCAATCACACATCAACACAAACATCTGAAGCATCTAAAACATCTCATTAGAATTGCATTATTTTTGTTTCAAAACTGGAGTAATGATGTTGAAAATTCAGCTTTGATTACAGGAATAAATTATATTTTCAAATATATTCACATAGAAAAAAGCTATTTTAAATTGTAATAATATTTCACAATTTTTGATCAAATAAATGCAGTCTAGGTGAGCAGAAGAGACTTAAAACATTAAAACAATTAAAATAATTAAAAACTTTTGACTGGTAGTCATATATATCATTAGCTCTTAATTACAGAAATGTATCACTGTTAATGTATTTAATGTGTTTAATTTAGGGCTGCACGATAAATCGCATGCGATATTTAAAGCGCATCTTGTCAGAAAGCCGGTTCTGTAATCAGCGGTAAATCTCCATCACCTGTATACGAGCACACACTCACTCACACACTCACACACACACACACACACACACAGGTTTTACC
>NW_015551074.1:569542-587188 GCF_001515605.1 Sinocyclocheilus anshuiensis | reverse complement strand
CTCACTCACTCACTCACTCACACACACACTCACTCACACACACACACACACACACACAGACACTCACACACAGACACTCACACACACACTCACACACTCACACACTCACACTCTCACACCTCCATGCCGAGGCGGATGTCCTCCAGCAGGCCGTCCACCACATGAATGCCCACATCCTCCTGATACGCCACCAGTCCTGCCAGCAGGTTGGCCACGCAGTGGATGCTGTTGTACTTGACGTTCCAGATGTTGATCATGCAGCAGATCAGGTAACTCTTCTCATCAGCATCATGCCAGGGCAGCTTCCTCAGCTGCCTCAACACCTACAGACACATGAGTATGAAGCTCATCGCAGCAGCTTCTTAACATGTCCAGGCCTATTTATATCAAGAATGACATGCAAAAGCTAAATACAATGTTTTTTGTGTCTTTGTCCATTGGGAACAGCCAAAAATAAATATAATACAAAGGTTAATTAATTAAATTAAATTAAATGATTTACATATATTTCATAATATTTGTTTTTATAATATTCTTTATACTGTTATTTTATATAATTTTTCATTGTATTTACACTTTTATTATATACACACACACACACTATTATTAAGTAATAGATATTTTAATAATAATAATATATAATAATAAAATACATATTTCAATAAATTTTAATATTTAAGCTTTTTGATGTATGTTCTAATATATATGTATTTATACTTTTATTACATATACATATAAAACACGCAAACACAATATTATTAAACAACAGATGCTTTTGTAATAATATATAATAAAATGTGTATTTTTTTATATATATTTACGTTTTTAATGTATTTGTAAGTATTTACAATAATTTTTTCATAATATATTAAGTTATTGCAGTATTTTTATAATATTATTTTATATATTGTAATATAATTTAAATTACTTATATGTAATAATTAAAGTTATCTATACGTAAAATGTTTATGAAATATAGACTAGTAATATGATTTTAATATATATATATATATATATATATATATATTAAAACCATAATACTAGTATATAATACAAATTTTAATATATAGTATTTTTATATATTTTTCATATAATTGTATATTTATTGACAGCTTCAGTGATTATTAAGCTTGCTTTGTGTATATAACTCATTCACAATTTTAGTATTTTTAAGTTTTATTTTCATTCAAAATTTTAAGTTTTATTTTCACGCTGCTAATAGGACCAAAACCACATACACACTGCAAAATGTCAGCAGTGACAAAACTGACGCAAAATTAAAATCACACTGTCTAATATTCACTCTTCTTTTGGCCCAAATGATAATAAATGCATGATGTGGGCCACAAAATAAATGCGGTACCGCTGCGTCCCCCGCATGCATGACGCACCTTCTCAGTGGTGACCTTGGACAGGTCTTTGTAGAGGAGTTTGCGGATGTACTCCTGCAGCGGCTGCCTCTTCCTGCGCACCGTCTTCTCCATCGGCGGCGGGTTGCAGTAGTAATAGGCGTTCTCCACCATCGTCACGTAACGCACATCCAGATGCTGAGCCTGCTTCTTACGCATCATTTGCTCCTGTGAACACACACATGATCAACAGCATGAAGACGGCGGCTGCAGGTTTGCATGCTTGTGTGTCTGTTTGTGTGAAGACGGACCAGTAAGACGCTCGTGCACAGGTGAGATTCCGGTGAGCGGAAGAGAAAGCGTCCACACGTCTCCAGCAGTGTGCAGGCCATCTCAATATGATGGTGAGAGAAATCAGACAGCAGCATCTGCACAAACACACACAGCGTTAGAGATGCTGAAATATCATCATGACCCCAATACAAAGATTCAGCAGTCAATGCTATCATCATCAACATCATCATCATCATCATCATCATCACTCCACAGCACTACTGTTACTGCATTTAATATTTTTTAAAGCTTTCCATTGATGTATGGTTTGTTAGGATAGGACAATATTTGGCCGAGATACAACTATTTGAAAATCTGGAATCTGAGGGTGCAAAAAAATCTAAATATTGAGAAAATCATCTTTAAAGTTGTCCAAATGAAGTTCTTAGCAATGCATAGTACTAACTATCATTACATTTTTTTTTTTTTTTTAGTATGGACTTCATAGTGAAGCACTACTGCAGACATCCCTAGTTAGTACACACTGTAGGTGTCATCAGACCATTACCTTGAGGCAGTGCAGTGCGTCCGTTTTGGAAAACATCTTGAACTTGGCCAACTCCCCGATGAACCTCACGGTCTTATTCTTGGTCTCAATGTTGATTTGGTCCTTCTTTCTGATCTGTAAGAAATACACACACACACTCGTTCATGTGTTACTTTTGTGTAAATGCTTCCAAATTCTAGTGACCTGCTTACCCAGTCAGCATTTTAGGGCATCCTGATTCTAAAATAGCTCGTTTTGGCACTAAAATACCTCGTTTGATCCTGTTTAGCTAATGAGAAACACACTCACGTGAAATCTGAAATCTCCTTTGAGCATTGAGCTGAGGTCTTCTGCCACGTCAGACATACACGGGTGCAGAGTGGCCACCAGACGAGCGTAGAACGGCAACAGATCCAGCCTGACACACAGAAATATAAAATCATTAATGCACAGCCACACTTCAAATCTGAATGAACACTTGATAAGATCACATGACGGCAGCGCCATCTAGTGTTCACATCTACAGATGCTACGAATGCACACGCACCTCTGTCTGGGCACCGTGAAAAGAGCTCGAACCAACTTCCTGCGGTTGGACTTGGTGTTCATGTTCATGCAGAAATCCATTGCAGCCTGAAAACACACAGGAAAACGTTTGAACACAAAACAGACACGAGAATAACAACCCAGCAGCCCTGTACGATCAAGTGAATGAAAAGAATGACCAATCACAGACATATGTGACCCTGGAGCACAAAACCAGTCATAAGGGTCAATTTTTTCGAAATTGAGATTTGTGCATCATCTGAAAGCTGAATAAATAAGCTTATATATTTGGCAATATTTGGCCAAGATACAACTATTTGAAAATCTGGAATCTGAGGGTGCAAAAAAATCAAAATATTGAGAAAATCATCTTTAAAGTTGTCCAAATGAAGTTCTTAGCAATGCATATTACTAATCAAAAATTAAGTTTTAATATATTTACGGTAGGAGATTTACAAAATATCTTCATGGAACATGATCTTTACTTAATATCCTAATGATTTTTGGCATAAAAAAAAATCAATCATTTTGACCCATACAATGTATTTTTGGCTATTGCTACAAATATACCCCAGCGACTTAAGACTGCTTTTGTGCTCCAGGGTCACAAATGCTAGCGGGAAATGCTGGTATCGTCACATTTTTAAAATTTCAGTACCGACGTCGTTACTTTTGACAACGCTAGTGTTAATTTCGTTAACGAAAACTATGACGAAAAATGTTCATGGAACATGATCTTTACTTAATATCCTAATGATTTTTGGCATAAAAGAAAAATCTATAATTTTGACCCATACAATGTATTGTTGGCTATTGCTACAAATATCCCCCAGCGACTTAACACTGCTTTTGTGCTCCAGGGTCACATATTTATTTTTATTTCAGTTTTAGTCCTAGTAATTTTGGTACTTCATCTTATTTATTTTATATATCAGTTAGTTCCAGTGTAATTTTAGCATCATTGATATACTATTATATTTTTATTACTATTTTCAAGATATTTTCTGTTATCATTCTAATTTTAAAGTTTTAGTAATTTCTATTATTTTTTTTTAAACATGTCTATATAGTTTTTATTAATTTTTATTTCAGTTTTAGTTTGCTATTTTAGTACTTCAAGTAACACGTATTTATTTTTTTTACCAGTTAGTTCCAATGTAATTTTAGTATCATTTAGATTATATTTTTATTAATATTTTGAATATATTTTTATTGTTATTAGTAATAGTTTTATTAATTGTTTGTGTTTTGTCATTTTTATTATTATATTTTAAACATGTCTATATAGCTTTTATGTCTATATGATTTTTCAAGTATGTCAAGTTAAACTAAATGAAAATGAGAAATGTTGCCTCAGCAACTAGCTGAAATAAAGTAAGTTATATTTTATTTTATTTTCAAGTAACAAATGTTTTTCTTATTGCTTTAGTTTTCATTGTAGTTATAGTTAACAATAAAACGCCTGGTTGGTTTCTTTAGTTTTCAGTTAGTTAACTTCATTAACATTTCTAATTTTGTTTTAAAATTAAGTTTTTCAAATGTTCGTCAACGAGGTTTTTTCCCCTGACGAAAACGAGACGATAATAAAGCCATTAAACGATAACTGAGACTAAATGAACATGCAATATCATTGATGAAAAAAGACGAGACTAGAATGTAGTTAAATGAACAAAAAACTTTACCAAAACCTTTTTATTTTTGCACTTTTTAACATTTCAGACTATTGTTTGCTGTTTGTAACGTTACTTACGCAACCTCTATGCGCACGATAAGTCTTTTTGCCATTGTTTTAAAAGAGAAACATTAATGCAATTAGGTATTATTGGAATTACTATTAGGAATTTCTCTGTTATAATATTTGAGAGTAGGTTTTTGTGACGCAGGTTTTCATAATGTAGACAGTGCGAGTGTATATCTGAAGTCTTTGGTGTTTATTTAGCCTCTAATTGATATCCTGTTATAAATCTGTACACTAACGTTAGAAGAGGTGAAATAAACCATGCATACGAGTCGATATTCTATTGATTTGTGCTTATTGGTGCTTAACTTCTGATGAAATGTAAACATTTATTTCCCAAGTAACAACAATCACTGCAATTAAAATTTAGCAAAATAATATATTTTTTTCATAATTTTTCATACAGTAAGACGAAAATATGACTAAAACTAGACTAAAATTCTCAGACATATACCCCCGGTTTCACAGACAAGGCTTAAGCCTAGTCCTAGACTAAAATGTAAGTCTGAGCCGTTTCAACTGTTCAAACTTGCACTGACTGATCTTAAAACATGTCAGTGTCTTTGTTTTGTCTTAAGATGCACACCAGTAATGCTTTTTTCTAAGGCATGTTTATAAAAATTACTTAAATGTCCTAATTGAACTATGGACTAATTCTGGCTTAGGCTAAGCCCTGTCTATGAAACCGGGTCTTAGTCGACTAAAACTTGACTAAAACTAAAACAGGACAAGTTGACTAAATATGATAAAAACTAAAAGTCACATTTGACACAGGACTAAGACTAAATTAAAAATAGCTGACAAAATGAACACTAGACAACACTAACATTGAGCGGTTTTATTTGCTTAAGTATGTTTGTGTGTTTGAACTCTTGACCTTGTCAATCAGGTCTCTGTTGATGCAGTTTGGGAGCTGCTGGATGAAAGCGTCCACGATGAGTTTGAGATGAAAGCCGGTGCTGGCCTCCTCATCCTCCTGCTCTGTACACACACACACACACACACACACACACACACGAAAACGAACGACATGACAATTCAAACACTGACTTATGATAATGAGTTTGCACATATAAATAATTACTGTCACTGGGGGGAAAAAAGCTAAATACAGATAAAGTCGGGCTGCTGGAAAGATCCTGCACTTGCCCTTCACTGAGGTTGTGATCAGTGTGTTTTACTCAGAAAGCATGTTTACCTTGCTCATCCAGTAACTTTTTGGCCAGTTCTTCATTTTCGGCCTCCTCGGCTACGTCCAGATCTATCGGCTCATCAGTGATGTCCAGCGCTTCGACTGTGCAGATTTTTTTGTTTTTTAAATAAAAAGTCCCAAAATGTACACAACATTAAAAAAATCTATCACATAATGCAAATAAGTTGTCACAGAATAAGAACATGTGAATAACTCAATTTTGACAATGTCAGATAGAACCTTATAATTCCAAGGGGACGATATGTGAACTAATAAAAATGATGAAAACACCCAACAAAATAATAGCAATTTTTGCTAAAATGAAAATAAAAACAGAAAATATAAAAATAAAAACATTATAAATATTAATACAAATTTATAATATAAAACTAATAAAAATGTCAAAAACAAACAATGAAATTACTAAAACTTTAACTAAAATTAAAATGGAAAAATAAAAACTAATTTAAAATATGAATGAAAACTAATCATATAAAACCAATAAACAACAAAATTACTAAAACTTTATCTAAATGTAAGGTGGAAAACGTATGAATAAAAACTGATTTAAAATATGAATAAAAACTAGAATACATATCCAAATGATATTAAAACAACACTGCTACTAAAATTGCTAAAACTGAAAAAAATAAATAAACGCTAAATAGATAAAAAAAAGACTAAAACTAAAACTACTAAAGAGGAAAATACACAAAAAAAAGCTAATTCTAAATATTAATAAATGAAGAGTTCGTTTGCAAAAACCGATAAACGACACTTTAAAAAAAAAAAGCTGATTACCGTGCATTATTCTCTGCATATAGCGCGATCTGAACCCTAAACACGTTTTGTCAAAAAAGCCGGTTTTGTCCACTTTCAAGGCATCGCGAGTTCACGTTTTACTGCAGAAGCCGACAAGCGCCTTGTTGTTTTTGAGCAGAAGCCGATGAGTGCATTTCAGCGAATCAGCGCGCTGTATTCAGGTCAGGTGACAAGGCTACTTTCACTCTGAAAAGACGTGCTAGCTGAGAGGAGTTTCGTCAAAGCTGACTAAAAGTGATTGAGGATCATTTCGACGAACTTGATGAACCTGTGATATCTTCTTCAGGCTGAAAAGGAAAATAAAAGCTGAAAGGTTTTCACGGAAGCTTGCAAAAGCAGCGCATTACAATGTTGAGGGAAAAGCTCGGTGTATTGCGTGTAATCACATCCATACAGTTTATGATCACAACAACAACAACAACGTTTGTCAGGCGTCTACATTATCATCTGAGGAGATTACAAAGATTAAACCAGTGTTTTTTAAACTCTAAAACTTGAAATGTGGAGTTATCTGCTTTTGCTATAAAACAAACTTTTAATATGTAAAAAAAAAAAAACATACTTTCAATGAACTTTCATTTTGTAAATTACCTGTATTTGTTTAAGTTATTATTACTTAATCAAAACAACTCAACTGCAGTTAGATTGATATTACTTGGAATGCGCAATAAAAAAAGTTATCGGAGTTATCGGTTTTTGCAAATGAACTCTTCAAATACTATAATCGTATATAAATACTAGTAAAATAACACAGGATGCTTCTAAACCATTCAGTACCTTTGCTGGTCTGGCTGCTCTTCTCGTTGTCCTTGAAGAGGATAGCAGGAACAAACGCCTTCAGATCCACCTTGTTCTCGTAGAAGTTACGCGCGTCCTCGTCCTCCCAGATGCCTCCTTCCAGATCGTACTCTCCCGGTTTCCCCGGCGTAAAGATATCGATGCCCGGACCGTGTTCTGCCACACAAATCAACAACAAATCACGCGCATGCCGAGACAAGATCTCACACAGATGAAGCCGTGCCAGCGGTCGCACCTTCCTGGATGGATTTGTCCAGAGGAAGTTCAGGCATGTTCTCGTCCAGCAGATCAGCCAGCGTTTGCGTGTTCGCCAGCAGCTTCTGATAGGAGGTGGCGAACTCCTCATACTGCTTATGTCTGTCCTCGCTGAGCTCTCCTTTAGACTGCAGGATACGCCTGCAGAGAGACACAAAACATTATTATCACCATTCAAATGCAGAAGCACGTCTCAGAGCAACACACAGCACTGTTTCTGAATCTGCATTTTTGAACGGGTTGAGTGAATAATTCAATGACTTTCTGAAGGGATCAGCTGTACTGAAAGAAAGATTGAGTTAATGATTCAATGACTCTCATTAAAGGGATAGTTCACCCAAAACTGAAAATTCTGTCATTAATTACTCACCCTTTTCTACCCCTTTAACATCTTTAACACCACCTCCTGGTGGTTTTAGTTTCATATTTAAAGTAACATTACATTGCAATATTTAAAATGTTATTTTTAAAATAGTAATTTCATAACATTATTTATGCAACTGTAATTTAAGTAAATGCAGTTATGCCAATTCTGAGCTTCATTTATTATTTCATTTATTTTATTATAGTTTTTATTAGTATTTTTAAATAGATTTATTTTCATATTTTCTGTTTTGATTTTCATTTTAGTTAAGTTTTAGTCTTTTGGTTGGGTGTTTTCATAATTTTTATGTTTTATTTTATTATAGTTTATTCATATTTTGAATTAGCTTTTATTTTTCATATTTTCTGTTTTCATTTCCATTTTAAAGTTTTCGTCATTTTTATTAGTTTCATTTTATTACAGGTTTTATTCATATTTTTTTATTTTTATTTTACCTACAGTTTTAGTATTTTTGTTGGGTGTTTTTGTAGTTTTATTATAGTTTTTATTTATATTTGGAAATTTCATATTTTCTGTTTTCATTTCCATTTTAAAGTTTTAAGTCATTTTTATTAGTTTAATTTTATTATAGTTTTTATTAATATTTGAAGCAGTTTTTATTTTCTATTTTAATTTTAGTAAAAGGTTTACTAATTTTCTAGGGTGTTTTTGTCATTTTTATATAACATGTCTACATTTTTATTTTTTATTTCAGTTTTAGTTATTTTCGTATATAAACAAAAAAATTTGAAATGTTGCCTTGGCAACTAGCTGAAATAAGTTTTTTTTTTTTTTATTACTTTTTTTATATTTGACAGTCAGATTGTGTCATATTATTCTAAATGAATTAATTGATTAAATGCATGAATTAGACATAAAAGATGATGCATACATGCTTAGAGACTCACATTAAACACTATGAAAGATGCAGAACAAAAACCTCCAGAAATTTTGATCTCTAGAAAGTAATTTCAGTATATCGGAATTGAAATTTTGTGGCATCAATAATTGAATCATGAGATTCCAAACGATTCCCAATGGACCCCCTTTACAGACCGTTATGATGCATTTCCACAGTTATTAACATTATTAACATTGTGTAAATGGAAGATTTTTGCTAAATGTGAAAAGGGTCCATATACGAACTGACCTGTTCTGCCTCTCAATGATCTGCAGCTCTCGGTGGTCTTTCTTCAGGTGTTTAGTGAGAGAGGTGAAATATTCTCTCAGCAGGTTCTGGAACGGCTGCTGTTTCTCCGCATTAATGATCTGACTGGGAGGGAAGGATGAGCTGAACTTCTCCACCGCGTTCTTGACCTTCCGTGGCACCAGCCCGGCAATATCGTCTCCGCAGTGCTTGCAGAAGCTGATGATGACGGAAACGTGAGTGTGCGTCTCTCGGTCGGCACCGATGATGTTCTTCAGCTGCTCGTAGATGAGCGACAGCCCTTCTTTATCCGTGAACAGACCCACGATGGTGAGCTCGGCGATGAAGCGCAGGTCGGTTCGTAGTTTGCTCACGTTGGGCGACTTCTTCTCCTTCCTGGCCTCGAAGTGTCTCTTCCAGGCGGCAAGGAGATGCGGTGCGAAATCAGTGTAGCGCTGGTGGAAGAGGGAGCAGAGATGCACGGCGCAGCCCACGTCCGAGATCTTCAGCTTGGCCTCCACCATGGAGCTCACGGCTTCGCCGATGTACTTGCTGAGGTTGAGCGAGTCGAAGTCCTGCGACAGCGAGCCGCGCTGCTGCTCCGTGAGCGTGCGGAGCTTCTTGACGAACGCCGTGTTCTTCTTCAGGCTGGAGTCCAGGCGGCTGAAGAAGGCCTCCTTGGGACGCGTCTCCGGCGCGTGCTGGTTCTTCACGCGCAGCTCCTTTCTGCCGTGGTGTCGCTCCCACGCCTCCTGCTGGAGCTGTTCCGCCTCCTCTTTCTCCCTGATGAGACACGAAGAACAAACTGTGATTACAAAGCATCAGTGTTATTTCAGTACCAATGATCACTAGTGGTCGACCGATATTGTTTTTTTGACAGCCGATGCCGATATCTTGGAAAGCAGGGTGGCCGATATAAAGCCGATATCATTTTATTTAACATTTAAGAAATTTGAAAATTGATTAAAAAAAGTTTGCGTGCATTGGGAATCATATTTTTTCAAATAAAGCCAAGGTAACACTCGTTTTACATACAGCACACAGAGAAAATGACATGAATATGGCATAATTTGAAAATCACGAGTTTAAAGTTTGTCGATCACACGTCTCAATGAAGCTGAACTCTCCTCCTGTCCGCATTCAATTCTCACGGACCGACCGTCACGCAGAGAACACGCGATCATGCAGGATACACATGCACACTTCATAAGATCTCACAGCTGGATTCGTTTGCAAGGTTTTTGAAATTAGATGCTCATTAGTCATTCAAAGATTTGTTTAAATTACATAAATGCGTATTTGCTGAATGCTGAAGGCAAACGAGAAAGTATTATAATGTTTGCCTTTCTATTACTAACAATATATAAGCAATCGTTATAATACTTTTTTGTATACATTTTAATTCCTTTGTTTAACAGTTCTATCTGATTATTAGATAGACAGAACTGTTAACGACGATGGCGAACAAGAGGGAGAATGTGAGCACTGTGTGTTCAGGCGCTGCCCTTCTCAGCGCCGTCAAAATAAAAGTCCCGCCACGAACGCATCGGCCAAACAGAAAAACGTATCGGCCGATGCCGATATTTGCAAAAATGCCAAATATCGGCCGATATATCGGCCTTGCCGATATATCGGTCGACCACTAATGATACTATTATATCTTTTATTAATAATATAAATTAGTTTTATTTTTTCTGCTTTTATTTTAATTTTTGTTAAAGTTTTAAAATTATGTTTTTGTCATTTTTATCAGTTTTTGCTTTATCAACATGTCTATTTAGTTTTAATATTTTTCTATTTCACATTTTAGTTTTTGTTATTTTAGTACATCACGGAAAATGTAATATTTTTTTCTTTGGAACTAGATGAATTTAAAGTTTTTAAATATTTTATTTAATTTCATTTCAATTAATATAAATTTTATTTATTGTTTTTTATGGCTTTGGTTTTAGTTAACTATAATAACACTGCAAAGCAAAACCGCACATTTTGATGAAATTAGTTTTATTTGTATATTTTCTGTTTTATTGTAATTTTGTTAAAATGTTAGTATTTTTTTGCTTTTGTCATTTTTATTAGTTTTTTTTAATATGCCTATATAGCATTTATTACTTTTTATTTCAGTTTTAGGTTTAGTTATTTTACTACATCAAGTTAAATTAAATGAAAATGAGAAATGAAACGATGGATTAATTTTTTTATTTTATTTCAGTTAAAGTATTGGTTATTTAGTATTAGTATTAGTTATTAGTTAGTTATTTTAAATAAAAAAAATGTAATGGTTTTAAAAAATGTAAATAAAAAATACTAAAATATATAAATATAACAAAAATAAAATATAATCAGAATGTTTCATTGGAAAAATTGGTTTCTTGTTGCAACAATCAAGGTTTTGTGTAATTTTCATAGTTTGTATTTCATATTTTTATGTTGGTAAATATGTGAATATAATTTTAAATAAATATGACCTTTAAATACATATCAATGTTCCTTTTGTGTTCCTTTAGTAAAAAGCAAAAATAAATGTACTTTGAAACAATAGCTGCTTTGTCTTTCTTATTGGGGGTTAAAAAAAAAGCTATGATATATATCAAAACAAAAATATAGAGAAATTTGTGCTATATTGCCCAGCCTTCTTACTTGAGCTGTGCAGCCTCTTCCTCTTTCTGTCGTTTGGCTTCCTCCTCCAGAAGCTTCTTCTCCTGTTCCTCCTGCTGTCTCTTCTCCTCCTTCTCTTTCTTCTTCTGCTCCTCCTCTGCCCTCTGCTTCTCCTCTTCTTTCTTCTTCCTCTCCTTCTCCTCCTTCTTCCTCTTGTCCTCCTCAGCCCGTCTCTTCTTATCTTCCGCCGTCTTGCCTCCGTCCTTCTTCGCGCTCATCTTGGTCTCGTCTTTGCTCTTGTCGCGGGACGCGGCGGCCTGTCTGTCTGCGTCTCTGTCCTTGTTGCTGAAGGAGCCCGTCTCTCTCTCCTCCATGTTGACGGACTTCTTACGTTCAGCAGGCATACTGCTACTGCAAAACATTACAGAACAATAATAGTACAAATTAAACCGTATCTGATAATAATTGCAAACATAGAAAGTCAAGGGATGTGTTTGGCATGCAGCACTGTATAATGTTTTTTTAAACTATTTTGCATTTTTAATCAAAATTTGATTTGAAAAATATAATGTATACGACAATATTTTACATTTTGCATATGGCACACGGTTTAAAAAATGATTTAGCATGGATTAAAAAATTATTTGTATTGAAACATATTACACTGTATATAGCATACTGTTTTTTCAAATATTTTGCATTTTTAAACAAAATTTCGCATTATAAATTATTATACTTTATATGGCATTTTTTGTTTAATATTGCACTTTTAATTCAATGATGAGTTTTTTTTAATTGCTTTTTTAAATCAAATTTTACACATGGCATCTAATTTTTTTTTTTTAATTGCACTGAAAAATGATACTGTATGCAGCATACTTTATTATTATTATTTTGCACATGGCTTTGTTTTAAAAAATATTTTGCACTTTTAAAATTTTCTTTAAAAAAACATTGTAATGCATACAACGTACTGTCTCTTAAAATTTTTTGATCTTTTGTTAAGCACTTTTTTAAGCAATATTTTGCATGGAAAAATATTATACTGTATACAATTTGTTTTAATATTTTGCACTTGTAATCAAATTTTGCATATGGCATGCTGTTTAAAAAATATTTTGCATTTTTAACAAATTTTGCATTGAAAAACGGTGCACTGCATACAGCATACGTTTTTTTATTTTGCACTTTTAATCAAATTCTGCACTGAAAAATAGTATACTGTACATGTAAGAGCATACTGTTTATATATATATATATATATATATATATATATATATATATATAGCAGTCAAATTTTAATCAAATGTTGCATTGCATTGAACAATGTGTACCAATGAATACTGTACCAATATTTATACTGTATACAGTGTACTTTTTAATAAGTTTTGCACTTTTACACTTTAATTTTGCATTGAAAGCTATTATTAGATCAAATTCATTAAGAGTTATTATATAATGCCAGTCACAGGATAATCTGTCCTGCTACTACTGCATCCCAGTCTGCTCTGGTTGTATATTGCACATTTTGGCCAAGCAGTGTTTATTTGATTTGTTTATTTCATACACACAGAACATCTACATATAATGCAGAATAGGGGTGTGCGATATTAGTGGCAACACTTTAAAATAAGAGTCCATTTGTAGCATTAAGATTAATGAAAGCTGTTTAAGTATTGTTCCTTGTTAGAGGTTGTTAATTTCAACATTTACTATTACTATTATTATTATTTTTACTACTACTAGTAGTATGGTTCAGTACTGTTTTTGTTAATAAAGCACTATTTTAGTTTTTGTTCAGTATCAATTTTAAAACAATTGGTTAATTAATCGGTATCGGCCAGTGTGGTCCAACCTAGCTATCGGTATCGGCAAAATCCACTATCGGTCAACCTCTATTCTAAATGCATTTTAATAGACTGAATCATGCAGTGAAAGAGCATACTCTAAATGCACACGCACTAGTCTAGACTTCACGTAATGTATGTGTGCGCTCTGTAGGGATGTTTTGAATGGTTTTTGCAAAATACTCGATAATGTCAAATCGCACATCGTTAAAACAACAATTACGATATTATCGCAGACGATACTGACGTAGTCCAGGTCAGGTGGTCTCAGCACCTGCCACGCCTCCTCAAACACACCTGTCAATCACGCTCAGGTGATCAGCTGCCTCAGGTGTGTTTGATTAATTAGTAAATCATTAACACTAGACTTTGCAGGAAGGCGGAACTGAACGTGTCTGGCCGACCTGCAGGAATACAGCTGATCAGATACACCTGTGGGCTCAAATTCTGCCACATTCCGGGTCAAAACACTTTCACACACATATCAACTTTGTATGCCGTTACATGACCTAACAAAGTCTCTCAATTACCAAAAGACTAATGAACAAGCAAATCGACCACATTAAAACAATCACCAACAGCTGTATTAACAAAAGACGACTAAATCAACCAGATAAACATCGTCTGTCACTCAATATAATTTCACTTTATAATAAACAGCTCATACATAACAGAAATCCGATCTTTTAATGAAGCGATTTCATGTTTTAACTGAATGTTTATGAATTAGCATTAGCCGTTAGCTGTTTGAGGCCGCTCATGTCAAATATCAACACGATTATGCCGCAAACAGACTGAAATGACAGAAACAAAGAGATTTTCTGTCAGTCATGTGAATACAGTTGTGTTTTGAAGTAAATGTCAGTCTTACCTCATGTGCTTCAGTTAATATAAGTTTAGTCAGTAAACGACGGCGCTTGATAGTTTTCAATATTAGGACCCCTGAAGATGGCGTCCCCAAAGGTGCCTGATCAAAAACTATTATTCACCTAAAAAATACGCGAGGATTAAAAAAAAAGATAAAATTGCAAACCCAGATAAATACATATGACACGTACATACACCCAACCCTAAATGAAGTACATATCACACATCCAATGTTTAGCTTAAACCCATTTAATTAAAAGTTAATGTTATATGTTAATTTCATGTTACTGTAACTCTTCAGACTGTGAAAACGTTCAGAATCTTTTATTGTCATTTTTTTATTTCGTTTAATCTATCTATCTATCTATCTATCATGTTTCACCTGAACGATATACGTTTGTTATACTTATTTTGCAGAAATTTCCCTTAGCGTTACAAATAACAAATTGTTTATTTAAAAAAAAAAACATACACTTGTACATAATCATTATTCAAACAACTACTTATTAAGGTCATTTTTACAATAGAAAGTATCATAAACCTGAGAAACATCTGATATGAAAAACGAAAAATTTTAATAGTGACATTAAGCTTACAATCACTCTCTCACTCACACTCACTCTCTCACTCACACTCACTCACTCACTCACACACTCACACACTCATACACTCACACACACACACTCACACTCTCTCACTCACACACTCACACACTCACACACTCTCAGACACACTCACACACACTCTCTCACTCTCACTCTCACACTCACTCTCACACTCACTCTCACTCTCACACTCACACTCACACTCACACTCACTCCCACTCACTCACACTCACTCACTCTCACTCACTCACTCACTCATACTCACACACACACACACACACACACATACACACAGTTTCCAATATTTTAATGCCACAAAACTGATCTGTAGCTGTAATAATATCGTGAAGCATGACAAACTCATTTGGAGGGATTCCTGAGCCTGGCTCCACTGGGTTTTGATCATTTGTTCATCATCATCATCTTCACTGTCTCATAAGTGAGTCTTAACGCTTTTGCTCTGGTGGCAGATGCTGAAATATTGCCTGAGGTGTTTAATAAAACACAGGTGAAATGAAACCTCCAGTCCTTTATTGTCTCATGTAGGGGGGCTTGTTTAATGCAGCAATGAAGCTGTGAAGTTTTAACTTTAATATCAGTCACATTCTCAGCAATGATTTCTCTTTAACACAGATCTCAGCCGAGCGGACAGCAGGGTTTGATGTGCCACTGGGAATATTTCCAGGTGAAAATGTCAGGGAGACAAGGTCAAGGACGTGATAATGATTATATTAGGAGCTCATTCTGTAGTATAATGTGCCATCAACTGCACCAACAACACGTTTATGCAAAGAATGTGATCTGTCTTTGTGAAGGTGAACTTATGCAAACACAGATGCATGTCATATTCATCTGACCGCACTATAATTAGAGAAGTCCAGTTCAGTCAGTGCTTCTCAACCAGTTCTGCTTCAGGAACCAGATTTTACACTTCAAAATAAAGGTTGTTTTCACAGCGATTCCATAGAAGAACCCGTTTTGGTTCCCTAAAGAACCTTTTAGTAATCAGTTCTAATGAAAAGGTTCATTTGAATAATCTAAAGAACCTTTTCCACTGTAAAAAAAATCTTTATTTTTAAGTGTTGCTGCAAGTTTGGGTTGTATTTTCTATTACTTTGTGCTTTTGTTCACCTTTTTTGAGAATGAGGTGTTTTATTTTTTATTAAAAAATTTTATTTGTGTTTTTAACTAAAATGAAAATACTATAATAGGGTTACAAAATAAAGAAGCTGCTATCTAAACTATCTAAAAATCTGTTTATTTTATAGATTTTTTTCTCTCGTTCAAATATGATATTTATATTCACTTATTTTCAAATTATTTCTAATTTTGTAAGTATTATGTAAAATAAATATACGTTTTGTTTGTATTATTTTACTATTAGAATTTGTATTTGTTTTTTAACACCTTATTTGTGAAAAATACTATAACAGAATTTCAGAATTAAGAAGCTGCTCTCAAAACTATAAATCTGTTTATTTTACAGATTCATTATTTTATTAAGTTCAACTATTATATTTATTTTCAAATGATTTATTTCTTATTTTACAAATATTATGTAAAACATATATAAATTGCATTGCAATTATTGACATTGTCTAATTTGACTAGCTCTACCTGATTACATACTTAGCTGCATTTTATTATTTGCATTTAGCACTGTTTTTCCTCTGATATCTGCGATCAGAACCCCAGCTAACAAAAATATGTTTCGCTAGCGTTCCAGATTAGTTATAAAAACATGATCTCATATTCTCTCAACATCCAGTTTTTTTTAAATGTTTAAAAAACATTTTTTCTTGGTTATGTGAACATTAGAGAAAAGATTAAGCGAACGTTCTATTTTTATCATTCTGCAAACATTCTGATAATGTTACTTTTGATTGTTCTCTGAAACAGCTGAAACTAGTATGATGTAAAAAAAAAAAAAAAAAGTAAACTAAAATGTTTCAGAAAAACGTGCATAAGCAATGAATATATAATGTGCTAATGTTTTGATGATCTTATTAAAGACCAGATCACTTTGAATAAATGCTCTATTAATGCTGCTGGAAGAAAGTTTGTTCATAACTTTGAGAGAAGCTTGCCAGAACGTTCCCTGTTAGCTGGGACAGTCCTGCAGCCCCTGGCTGAGAAGCACTGCAGTAGACTCATACTCTTGAGACATGAGACGCTTCTCTCAGAGTCAGGCATTTGTAGCTTTACTCGACTCCGGCCGCAGGTCTCCTTTGATGGCTTTATAGAGTCGTAGGAGTGCATTCACCCACAGCTCTCTCTGGTGGCCGGGGCTGGTATGTTGGAGCTGTTGAGCAGTAAACACCATCGTGAGGACGGTGCGCTCAAAGTCGTCCATCCGCAGCGATCCGCGGCGCAGCTCCATCTGAGCACTGAGCCGCTGGATCTCCGAGAGGCTTCTGGGAAGCACGTCCTCACACAGCACCTCCAGAAGCTCTAGCTTCCGCATGGACGCCAGCTCCTGATCGGATATGTGGAGCATCCCGTTCACCGCGTCCATGTACCCTCCCGACCACAACACCTGTGAAACAAATAACAAGAGATTCACCTCATTTGTTTGATCTCATATTGTTTATCAAAGCAGCTTAAATGCGTTCTGGCAAAGTTCTCTCAAAGTCATGCACATTCTTCCAGTTACATTAAAGGTGGGGTAAGCGATTTTTCAAAAACGCTTTAGAAAACT
>NW_015551074.1:565069-569355 GCF_001515605.1 Sinocyclocheilus anshuiensis | reverse complement strand
AGATGGCGGATAAAAAACAAAAGAGGAAAACGTCTGCGGAACAAAAGAAGGCTTAAGGCAAGAAGTAGGACCCGGGTAAATATCGGATCAGCTTTCCAGCGCTGGAGAAAACTCAAGGAGCGTATGGCCTGCGATCGGATGGCGAGGTTGCTTTGTTTCTTCTCGATCGGTGAGTATCACCGTGTCTGCGCCGCAACAGCTAAAGTCTGTCTAGTACACTGGACGCGACAAAGCGACCGTTGAAAATCATTTGAAATTTGTGTCAATACGTCATGAATGGAACGCAGCAGCAGTTTTGCTTTGTTTCACAGAACTAATCGTTGCCTGGATTGCACGTATGTGTGGGGCGGAGCTATCAAAATCGGGGCGAGACCCTTTTGGGGTAGGGGCGTGTTTGTTTTGGTGATTTCAAATGTCAACATTGGCTACCAGAAATCGCTTACCCCACCTTTAATAGAACGTTCGTTCAAAGTTATCTGATCTTTAATAATGTTCTCAAAACATTAAAACAAAAACATTATTTATACATCATTCATGGAATGTTTTTTTCCCCCCCAGATATTATAGGTTGGATGTTTGTCTAACATTTTTTTAAATGTTACTACTTGTTTCAGAACATTCAAAAGTAACGTTTCCATAATGTTTGCAAAATTCTAAAGTGGAATGTTCTCTTAATGTTCACATAAGGGGAATTATTTTTTTTTAAGTTTAAAAAACTGGACCTTTTTTGAACATTCAGAAATAAAATTTTCATAACCTGGGAAAATAACAGTAGCCTATTATAATCGCAAAATTCAACAGTTACGAATCAAATTCAATTTCAGATGTAAAGCAGCTCTACAAAAGACAATAATGTCAATCTTCAGCTCAATTTAGTTCAACCGTGATTCAGTTCAGTTCATCAAAGTTCATCAGTTATGAAAGAAATGAAATTTCACAATAAAGCAGCTCTACAGAAAACAAGCGTCACCCAGTTAACAAAAATATTGTTTTCGCTATCGTTCCAAATAATTAAGTTAAGAAATGTTATTTCTGAATCTTTAAAATGACCAGTTTTTAAATGTTTTGAAAACGTTTATTCTTGGTTATGTGAACATTAATGGAACGTTCCATTTGAGCATTTTGCAAACATTATGGAAATGTTACTTTTGAATGTTCTGAACATTCTGAAACAAGCAGTAACATTTAAAAAATGTTACATTTGAAAAAACAAAACAAAACATGAATGATGTATAAATAATGTTTTTGTGCTAAAGTTCTGAGAACGTTCCCTCGGTTTAGTTTTGTTCTCATCCAATAGTGTCAGTGCAGTTAAACTGATAATATCACTGAATATTAAACATCTTTTAAAAGAAGCACCAGAATACAAATGAACTCCTGACTGACTCAGATTGATTCAGTGACGTTCAGCAGATTATGAATGATTCTGCAGAGCCTCATATCTGATATCTGATGAAAGTTCAGTCTGATGTCTTGTTCAGTCTGTGTTTAGCGAGTGATGAGTTTAGTTTGTGTCTGATATCATGCAGACTCATTCAGCACGACACCGCTGGAATATTAACACGTCTTTTGTTTTTTTTGTATTGAATCTAAATGGAGATCTCATGTATCTCTCAGTATGGAGCGGCTGATGGCTCTGACAGCTCAGGAGATTGCAGAGCTCAGCACAACTCAATAACCGAATAAAGTCAAGTGTATGAAGAGCTAATAAGAGCTGAGCTATTGATCGCTCCCTTCATTCAACCAGAGATGCTGTTTAGCACATTAAACACTGCAGACGAACAACACAGATGAAAGTTTTAGTGCTCAGCAAACTTCAGTTTCTCCTACAATTCCTTGAGAAATAAAAACAGACACAAGCGAGTCAATACAGAGCTGTTCTGAGCTTGATAGAAACTGATGACTCATATTAAAAGCTCTTGATTACACATATTGCACGTCTCAGCCATGATAGTTTGAGAATAGTTTGAATATAGTTTGAGACATTGTTGAGATCTCTAGTATTATCGAGATACTATTACAGTTTTTATTCATATTTTGAATGATTTTGAATTCTTACAGTTTTTGCCACATTTATTATTTTGTACACACACACACACACACACACACACACACACACATATATATTTGGTCTATGTAGTTCATTAATTAATTTAATTAATTTGTATTTTAGTTTGAGTTATTTTAGTACATCAGATTAGACTAAATTAAAATGAAAAATGTTATTTTTATTTTCTGCATTCATGTTCATTTTAGTTAAGCTTTTAGTAATTGTTTTGTGTGTCTGTCAATTTTATTAGGTTTTTTTTTTTAGTTATTTTAGTACATCAGTTACACTAAATGAAAATCAGAAATTTTACATTGGAAACAGTTTTTTACATTTTTTTCAAGGAACAAATATTTTTATTTAATTTATTAATTTATTTATGTATTTTTTGTTTTGTTTAACTTAACTATAACCAGCTGAAATCAAAAGTTTTCTAATATTTTATTTTATTCAGTTAACGTTTATTTTACTTCAAGTAACAATTTTTTAATGGTTTTGGTTTCAGTTTTAGTCAACTGTAATAACCCTGATCTCTAGAAGAGGCATGCGAGACATGGTTAATGTACAAAGTGTCACAGAAACATCAAATCCTTATTGAATATTGGGTTTCGTTCTGAAATCACAGCATACTACAGAAGTAAATGTGTTACAAATGCTGTTTAATGTGCCTTAGAATCTCCATTTGCTCTCCATTTAATCTCATTCGTGTCTTTGAGAATGAGTTGAGATATTATGTGAATTTTCTTTGTAAATATCACAGCATATTGCACAACAGCGTGGGCCGCACCTCGTACAGAAGGCTGGCGTCCTCCGCTGATTTCTGAAACGTGGGGTTGAGCAGCGCTGGCGTCCCTCGCTTCACTCTGAAGGCTGATGGGAACAGAGCTGAGAGACAGAGAGGATCATGGGTAATGTGTTACGTGACTGATCACACACATAAAATCCAGCTGAAAGTTCTTTGGTCAACAAGTGTTGCTGGTTTATATTCTTTACAGTGATTCACTCCTGCAGTGCAGTCGCCTCAAAATAACTTTCTCAGATTAAAGCAAACGTTAATGTTCGGACTCAAGCAGGCGTTTGAGAGGGTTGTTTACGTCGGAGTGGCTCAGTTTAATGAAAAAACCTATGGTAAAAAAAACAGTAGCTGTGGTTGCCAGAACTTTACCTCGAAAAATACAATAACAACATTTTAAGTTTTACAGACTGGCTATATTTCATTAATCGAAATAGTGTACGGATACGTTGTTTTCGTTCAGATCAAAGCGTAAACGATGTATCCGCGTGACGCAGCTGACACAGAACAGCATACGCAATTTACGTTCAGTGGATACTCTCTAAACTGGCGCTAGTAGGGAGGAGACAAATTGTTGAAAAAAGTAGTTTTTTTTTCTTTTGCGCACAAAATGTATTCTCGTAGCTTCGTAAAATTACGGTTGAACCCCTGATGTCACATGGATTATTTTACCGATGTCCTTGTTACGTTTCTGGACATTGATCGTGTAAGGACCCTTGCTGTCTACGGGAGAATTCATCAAAAATATCTTAGTTTGTGTTCCGAAGATGAACGAAGGTCTTACGGGTTTGGAACGACACGAGGGTGAGTAATTAATGACAGAATTTTCATTTTTGGGTGAACTGTCCCTTTAATGTGGGAAGAGAAACTCGCTGGAACGACAGACTTGATCCAAAAACAAGTTGAATTCGACGGGAGCCGGTCACGTGTTCGATCCGCTCAGGACGTCGCCAACATCACAGACATTCCACATCTGTTTGGACCGATCAGCTGCAGATGTGTGTCCTCAGACTCTCACCTTCAAAAACCTGATCCTCCTGCTCTAAACTGATCTTTGAAGCCTCATAAACACAGTGAACATTCTCCTCGTGACCGTCACAAATGAGACGCGGGCGTCTCTTCACGAATACATCCAGCTGTTTTTCTGAGGAAAACACTTAATAGTTTTCTCAATTAGTGTCAGTGTGTCTTTAAAGATAAACCACACACTCGCATGAATAGCCTATATTTCAAATGTCTGCATGCAGCAGGATTAACACTTTCATTCAGGACACATTCAATTGATCAAAAGTGACTGTAAAAACCTTCATAATGGTTAGATTTCTATTTCAGTGAATCATTTCCAAATATTCTGCAGCACAAGTGTTTTCAGCATTGATAATTCTCAGAGATGTTTCTTGAGCAGCAAATCAGCATATTATTATGATTTCTGAAGATCATGTGACA
>NW_015551074.1:561769-564662 GCF_001515605.1 Sinocyclocheilus anshuiensis | reverse complement strand
TCCCATAGACAGCAACACAACTGACACGTTCAAGGCCCAGAAAGGTAGTAAAGACATCATTAAAATAGCCCATGTGACATACAACACACATGCATCGTGGTACTCTCGTGAATGCAACACGGAAGAGAAGAATTGTTGAATAAAGTCATTATTTTAGTTTTCTTTGCGCACAAAAAGTATTCTCGTAGCTTCACCACATTACGGCTGAACCACTGATGTCACATGGACTATTTTAACGATGTCGTGCACGTTTCAGTTGCATTGCTGTCTATGCAGGGTCAGAAAGCTCTCGGATTTCATCAAAAATATCTTTATTTGTGTTCCGAAGATCTTACAGGTTTGGAACGACACGAGGTGAGTAAATAATGTTTCATTTTTGGGTGAACTACTCTTTTAAGAAACCTAGAAGGAAGAAAGAATGTAACTTTTTTAGAAATGTAATCTAATAAAGAACCATACTGCAACTCAACAACCCGATAAATTGAAAAAAAAAAGTTTGTTGAGAGGAATAAAGTGAATCAAAAATGCTGCAAAGTCCTTTATTTGGACTGTTTATGTTTCTTCCATCGATTCCACAGTAAAACACACTCACAGTCCGTATCATTAGCACTTTGTTTTGATTAAAGGACTGGTGTGGTGGAAACTGTTTGGTGGCCGCTTTGAGGTGAACATCCTACAAGCGCTGGAGTAATTTCACATCTCTGTTAGCCGCTACAGTTACGGCTCATAAAATCCCAGCAAAACCTCCCAAAAACGCTTGACTTTGAGTCCAAACACGGACACCAGAGGCCCGGGGCGCCCTCAGACAGCAAAGGAATCTAATGAAACGTCAGAGCAGATATACAGAGACACAGAGCTATCAGCCCCCGTCATCTGAGCGCTCGCTTCCACAGATCTCACTGTATGAGCGCAAGCTCACCAATCTGACATGATTAGCACTTCACATCCCACAAACGACAGACACAAACTCATCCATCACGTCTGCTGAGGTCAGAGACTCGGGCCATGTCGGGAGTTTTTCCCTCTTCCGTTTAAAAAAAAATCTCCGTCCACATGAAAACGCAAAAGAGATAACGGTGCATGCTCCGACGTCACAAGCCAAAAAACTCCGGTTTCGCTGTCTACACGACAACACTGCAACCAGAGTTTTTGAAAATCTTCACCCTGGCAGGCGTTTTCAAAAATGTTCGGTTTCAGTGACCCGGTGCTGCGTTTGCGTGTGGACGAACGGCCTAAACGTGTAGAAAAAGCTGCGGTTTTAAAAATAACCGTGTTCGTGTGGACAGGGCCTCGAGCTCTGGCTGCACACTGTTATTCTACTGTCTTTGAGATTACTTTGAGATAGATTTTCTGTTTTCATTTTGATTTTTTGTTATTTTGTTGCGTTTTTGTCTTTTTTTTTAAACATCTGTATATTTGTAGTTTATTTATTTTTAGTCGTTTTATATGGAAGCCCGTTTCCGCCACTGAATAAAAAACGAAAAAGGTAATTGCGACTTTTTATCTCACAATTCTGACTTTGTTTCTCAGAATTGCGTGATATAAACTCGCAATTGAGTTAAAAAGTCACAATTGTGAGATATAAACTCGCAATTCTGAGAAATAAAGTCAGAACTGCAAGATATAAACTCACAGTTGCGAGTTATAAAGTCCGAATTGTGAGATATAAACTTGCAATTCTGAGCACAAAGTTGCGAGTTAAAAAAAAAGTCAAAATTGCGAGAAAAAAAGTCAGAATTCTGAGAAAAAAAGTCTGATAAAAAGAAAAAATGTGAGATAAAACGCAATAACCTTTTTTTATTTTTTATTCAATGGGCTTCCATAGTTACTTCATCATGAAGCAAACGAAAATTAGAAATGTTTTCATTGGCAACTATCTAAAATAAAATCCCTTTTAAATTTAATTTCTTTAAAATTAAATAAAAAAAAATTTTTTTTTAGTGCTTTTAGTTTTAGTTAACCATAATAACTCTGGTTTGGAAGCCTGTATAAAAAAAAATAATTTGTGACTTTTTATCTCACAATTCTGAGTTTATTTCTCACAATGCAGACTTTGTTTCTTGCAATTTTCTCAGAACTGCGAGTTTAAATCTCACTATTTTTATTTCGGTCATGGAATAAAAACATAAAAAGGTAAATTTGACTCTTTAATCTCACAATTCTCACACTTTTTCCTTGCAATTGCGAGTTTATATCTCACAATTTTGACTTTTTAAAATGTTTATATCAATTCTGAGTTTATGAAAAATAAAGTAAATATTTTGAGATATACACTCAAAATTAAGAGAAAAAAGTCAAGAGTTGTGAGATTAAAAAGTCGAAATTCTGTGAAATTGGCTTCCATACTCTGGAAACCACATATTCAGTTCTAATGAAATATGAATTCTGATAACAAAATGACTTGATCTTGACTTCAGATGTTTCCCAACTTTGTTGGCACAGTTTATATGTATCCACAAATCTCAAGATAGAAATTTCAAGCATTTAAGCAGAAGTGTGTAGATTTGAAGTGCTCGTGCTCTCTAAGTAAGTGATCTGATGTATCTGATGTAACTAGTGCACTGATGTGGTGTAAGTGTCTCCTGTCGTACCTCTCCTCCAGTGCAGAGACGCAGAGATGGACATCTGACACATCAGCGCAGACACAGACAGAATCCGGAGGGCTGTCATGCTGTTTCTCCTCTTCAGTCAGGCCGAGTGACCGACGCACTCAATGGTAAATAAACAAAAGCTCACAGACCGACACAGAGAGAGAGAGAGTCTGGCCTGCTGTCCCTCTTCCTTTAACATACTACCTATTTCTCCTCCCTCTCTGACGGGCTGGAATGTGTGTGTGTGTGTGTGTGTGTGTGTGTGTGTGTGTGTGAGTGTGTGTGTGAGAGTGTGTGTGTGT
>NW_015551074.1:542408-561630 GCF_001515605.1 Sinocyclocheilus anshuiensis | reverse complement strand
TTTATTTTATATATATATATATATATATATATATATATATAACTGACAAAACCACACAACAAAAGTAAAATCAGAAATAAAATGTAATTTAAAATATTACTAAAAACTAATAATAGTATTAGGCCTAATAATATATCTGGGGTTATTGATTACAATAAACCCAACTATTATAAACCCAAAGTATTAAAGCATGTTCTTTAGTACATGTAAAAAACCAATAATAGTAATTATAACTTTACTCCAAAGATAATAAAATAATGAAGTTTAATTTACACATCATTTTTTACTTTTGAGGGCGCCTCAAAGGAAAGGTTTTGTGTTATTTGTCACATGATTTTGTCACCAGGATGAATCCACACACACACACACACTCTGCTTCATATGAATCATCGAGATGTAATGTTTTTCAGGATATTTAACATCAGCGTCCAGTGCTGCATGAAAACAGTCTCAGTGTTCAGGAATTCAGAGACTGTTGTTCCAGCAAACGGCTGTTTTCACTGGCGACAGACTGCACGAGAATGTGAAGTTCAGACAGAGTCCAGCAAATGGACCTCAAACTTCACCACATGTTCACACACTACACAAACGATCTTGGGGACACTTAGAAATGTGTGATTTTTTGTAAATAAAGATGCACTTTACAATCAAAACAAACGCAAGTTTGCTTAGCAGCTGCTAAAGCACTAGAAGTAGTGCTGAAGATGAAGACGGCCAGTATTGTGTTTGTTAGTGGATGATGTTGCTGTTTAATGTGATTCTCTACACCTGTTTGAAGCCACTAAACATCACCAAAACAACAGCTGATTCAAACACAGTGACACTTCAGACATCATGAAGAAAAGCCACATAACACGCTTAAAATCAAAGGGTCCAAAAACGTGTTTTCACAGCAATGCCATGCACAGAACCACCATTTTTGGTTCCCCAAAGAACCTTTCAGTGAACAGTTCTTAAAAGAGCCATTTAAAAAAAAAGAAAGACACTTTTTCAGCTAAGAACCTTTTGTGCAATGGAAAGTTTCCATGGATGTTTAAAGGAATACAGTAATTCGCAAAAAAATGAAAATTAGCTTAAAATGTCCTCACTCTCAGGCCATCCAAGATGTGGATGAGTTTGTTTCTTCATCAGATTTGGAGAAATGTAGCATTGCATCAGTGTCTCAGCAATGGATGCTCTGCAGTGAATGGGTGCCGTCAGAATGAGAGTCCAAACAGCTGATAAAAACATCACAATAATCCACAAGTAATCCACAGCACTCCAGTCCATCAGTTAACATCTGGAGAAGACAAAAGCTGAAACAAATCCAGCATTAAGACGTTTTTAACTAAAATACGAGTCCATAATAACTCTTCATCCAGTGAAAAAGTGCATCTGCTGTTGTCTCTCACATCAAAATCCAGCCACATATTAGTTTAGAGCTGTTTAAACGCTGCTTGATCTGTGCAGATTTCTCTCCTGATTCAGACCAGAACACTTTTTCACCGGAGGAAGCGTTATTATGGATTATAGACTCAATGTATTTTAGTTCAAACGTCTTGATGATGGATTTGTTTCAGCTTTTGTCTTCTCCAGATGTTAACTGCTGGACTGGAGTGCTGTGGATTACTTGTGGATTATTGTGATGTTTTTATCAGCTGTTTGGACTCTCATTCTGACGGCACCCATTCACTGCAGAGCATCCATTGCTGAGACACTGATGCAATGCTACATTTCTCCAAATCTGATGAAGAAACAAACTCATCCACATCTCGGATGGTCTGAGGGTGAGCGCATTTCAGCACATTTTCATTTTTAAGTGAACTATTCTTCATGGAAGCAGATGCCAATTAAGAGCCTTTATTTGAGAAAGTATTTCAGTGCGGCTGCTGTTTGCGAGTCGATGCAGCAGGTGAGTCAGACGAGAGAAACAGCAGCAGAATGAGAACAGCTGGTGTGATTTTAACCGAGCGAAGGCCTGATTAAAACACATCACATGCGTTCCGGGTCTCTGCTGTGATTGTACTGAGCACCGGCAGATGCTGCGAATGTCCTGCGGCACACAGATGGCTCAGATCTCACGCGGGACGCCCCGGGACGACAAGATCCGCTCAAGACGCTTCCCAGGTGCTCTGAGATCAGTGCGCAGGTAAACACGGGAGAACCTGCCGATGAGCGCTGATCCCAGAACAGCCCTGCATCCAACCACTATAATACAAACATGACAGAGTCCACAGGAAAATATTAGTGCTCTTTATTATTTATCAAAGATGGTTCTGCTAAAAATCCTCTGGATTTTTTAAATGAATTAATTTCAATAAATGTCAATGTTTCTAGAATTCATCAATTATGAAACCAATTTAATGTCAGCTCTAAAAGCAGCTCTTCAGGAGACAACTGTGTCATTAATATTCAGCCTAATTTAGTTAAAGTATCGATTCAATTTATTTCAGTAAGTGTCAATGTTGCAAAATTAATCAATTATGAAAGAAATTCAATTTTACCTGCAAAAGCAGCTCTTCAGAAGACAATATTGTCATTAATATTCAGCTCAATTTAGTTCAAGTATCGATTCAATTTATTTCAGTAAGTGTCAATTTTGCTAAATTAATCAATTATGAAAGAAATTAAATTTTACCTGCAAAAGCAGCTCTTCAGAAGACAATATTGTCATTAATATTCAGCTCAATTTAGTTCAAGTATCGATTCAGTTTATTTCAGTAAGTGTCAATTTTGCTAAATTAATCAATTATGAAAGAAATTCAATTTTACCTGCAAAAGCAGCTCTTCAGAAGACAATATTGTCATTATCCAGATCAATTTAGTTCAATGTTGATTCAATTCCCTTCAACATGTTTAGAAGCGAATTCCATTTCAGTTCTAAGGCATCTTTACAGAAGACAAGTGTGTAATTTTTCAGCTCAATTCAGTTCAATGTTGATTCAATAATGTCAATGTTGCAAAATTCATCAATTATGAAAATGTTGATTTTAGCTGTAAAAGCAGATCTACAGAAGATAGCTGTGTTGTTATTCAGATCAGTTTAGTTCAGTGTTGATTCAGTTCAGTTCAATAACTCTCAAACTTCATCAATTAAGAAGCAAATTCAATTTCGGCTGTAAAGCATCTTAATAGAAGACAATAGTCATTATTCAGCTCAGTTTAGTTTAATGTTAGTTCAAATTAGTTGAATAAGAGTGTCAATGATATAAAGTTCATTAATTATGAGACCAATTCAATTTCAGCTGTAAAGCAGCTCTACAGAAACCAACAGAATCATTATTTATATCAATTCAGTTCTGTTGATTCAGTTCAGTTCAATAACTCTCAAAGGTAATCAATTATGTAACGCATTCAATTCGTCTGTACAGCAGAAGGCCATTGTGTCGTTATTCAGATCAGTTTTGTTCAATGTTGATTTAAATTCAGTTCAATAGCAGTGTCAGTGTTGCAAAGTTCATCAATTATGAAACAAATAAGTCAACAGTTTTCGCACAACTGATCATTTGATGAGAAATGTTTGAGGTAATATCACAGACTTTGGGATCTTGGTCAATCTGAACCCTGATGTTAGGGTTAGGGTTAAGATCTCTTCTGAAACTCTACAGGAGAATCGTCTGAGGAGCTGGAGACAGCATTTCTCCTCAGTTGAATCCACAAGCACCTGATGTGTGCTTTCGAGGCGCTCCTCTCACCCACTGGTGGCGCTACAGGAGCGTGTTTCTGTCTATCGATGCAGGACTCTCTTCTTCAGAGAATACTTTAAGGTGTTGTTTGGGTTTGAATCCAGGTGGGCGCCCTTGTGAGCCCCTTGAAGTAAATGCCGCAGTGAACCTCAGATATGGAAATGTCCTGCGATTGTTGGCTTTGTGTCTCTGAATAGCTGTAATTACTGCACCGTGATGTCGTGTATAAAAGCACCGGTTTATCTGCTTTTAAACCCAATGAAAGAGCGCAATGGAGAACCACATCTAAGACACCAGCCCTGCATACAGTAAATCACCCTCGAGTCACCGTGTCAAGCCGTCTGTCTGTCTGTCTGTCTGTCTGTCACTGGTACCATGCAACTCACATGCAGTCTGACCCACAGACATCGACGGCCGTCTGGACTCATGCAGAACGACAACATTAGCCCAATCTAACCTGAATACCACGCAAGATTAGAGCGTTCCAAATCACAGTACACTGAAAAAGAAAAGAGTCAGAGCTGCCAGACTATATACTATTTTTGGTGGCTTTTCAAAGCAGGTTCTCTCAAAGCTATGAACAAACATTTTTTTTCAGTAACATTAATAGAACATTTGTTCAGAGTTTTCTGTCCTTTAATAATGTTCTCAAAACGTTAGCACAAAAACATTATTTATACATCACTCATGGAACAATTTTTTTTCCCCTAAACATTTTACTTGGGCGTTTACTAACGTTTTTTAAATGTTACTACTTGTTTCAGAACGTTCAGAACATCCAAAAGTAACGTTCTCATGATGTTTGCAAAATGATAACTTTGAATGTTCCCCTAAGGTTCACATATAACCAAGAAAATATGTTTTTAAAACATTTAAAAGACTGTTTTTTTAACGTTAAGAAATAATGTTACTTTTGAATGTTCGGAAACAAGTAGTAACATTTAAAAAATGTTAGATGAACATTCAACTAAAACATTCCATGAATGATGTATATTGTTTTTGTGCTAACGTTTTGAGAATGATATTAAGACCAGATAACTCTGAACGAACGCTCTATTAACATTACTGGAAGAACTTTTCTTCATAATTTTGAGAGGACGTTGCCACTTGAACTTCCCAGCTAATAAAAACATGTTCTAAGAACGTTTTTCTAATGTTCCCAGTAAGTTATGAAAATTTTCCCATAATGTGTGCAAAATGATAAAACTGAATGTTCCATTTTACAGAAGTTTGTGTTTGTTCTATATTGACTTTCTCAGTTGTACAAAAAAGGTAGAGAATGAAAAAAAGATGCTGTAGTTTTTAAATATAAAATTGGAGTAATAATAAGTAATTAATAATTTTAAGGTAATGCATTGGCAATATGCCTAGATACAAATATCTACATGTAAATGCAAACAGTACATGACGAGGTTTATAGTATCTAAATTCAATTTTATGACATATGTCTTGTACTTTATTTTATTCAATTTCTGCTTAGTTTGTATTTATTTATTACCATTATTGCCACCTTATTTATTTCCATTTTGTTTTCTGCTTTTTAAAAGTTTAAATAGTATGTCCCAATAGCATCCTATATACTCAAAAGTATGACCAGTGAAGTTTAAGGATGTGAACTGGGACACAATAGTGAGAAACAGCAGCTTCTAAATAGTGTTTCTCAGTGGAAGAGTCAAGATCAACACACACACACACACACACGTACAGCACCAGCGAGGGCCCAGATGAGATGATTAACACAAACTCAAGAGCGCGAGGAGAAAGACTGGATCACTTGGGGTCACAGATACGTGATGATGATGATGGTGAAGGCTGGACTGCTATCCTGTACTCTGGTTTTCTCTGGTCTCAGTATAATGGCACAGGGACTGAACGGCCATGAATCACAGCAATGAAAACACTGAGACTGAACAAAGAGAGAGTGTGCAGGGAAAACAGAGATGCTCTAATAAAAACCCAAGCGTCTCAGTGGTCTCTCCTCTCCTCTTCACAACACACACACACACACACACACACACACACGCGCACACACACACACACACACGCACTCACACACGCGCACACACACACACACACACACACACACACGCATGCACGCACACACACACTCATACAGCACCAGTGAGGGCCCAGATGAGATGATTAACACAAACTCAAGAATGCGAGGAGAGAGAGACTGGATCACTTGGGGTCACAGATACGTGATGATGATGATGATGCTGGTGAAGGCTGGACTGCTGTACTTTACTCTGGTTTTCTCCCACAGTCTCAGAATAACGGCACAGGGACTGAATGGCCATGAATCACTCTGAGACAGAACAAAGAGAGAGTGTGCAGGGAAAACAGAGCTGCTCTCGGCGGTCTCTCCTCTCCTCTTTAAGAGATGAAACCCCTTCACAAAGTGCAGTAATAAGATGAAAAATCGTTTTAAATTAAATAATTCAGTGCACTATAAAACACACTGTAATTTTCAGGACTCAAATCATCCTCTCCGGTACAAAAAAGAAAAAATGCATTTATTGAAACCAGACTGAGAGCTTCAAGCTAAGTTGAAGAATTTAAAAGTTTGTATTGACTGTAACATCAACAAAACTGTTTATGTAAAATGATCTGGCCTTTAATAACATTCTGAAAACGTTTGCACAAAAACGTTATTTACAGGCCTACATCGTTCATGGAATGTTTTTTCCCTGAAACATTTTAGTTAGACGTTCATCCAATGTTTTTTAAATGTTACTATTGTTTCAGAACGTTTGGAGAACATAACATTCCTATAATGTTAATTGATCAAATGGAATGTTCCTTTATCATTCGAAAAACGTTTTTAAAACATTAAAAAAAAAAACTGGACATTTTGAATGTTCAGAGAACATCCCAACATTTAAATATAACGGGTGCGTTAGCAAAAGGGTCTTAAAACTTATATTTACTATCTGAGAAAGAGGATATTTACAGTATTTTTTCCATATTTTGGAAGTCATTGGCTTCCAGCAGCTGTTTGGTCACTAACTTTCTTCAAAATATCTTCTCCTTGCAGGCTTTTAAACTACAGCAACTTTTAAATGTCGTGTTTGCTAACGGCTTCGTCTTGTTGTATTGTGTTAGTTTAGCAAAATCATCTGCTTAAGTCTATTGCAGATATAGATATTCATACATAGGCTTGCAGATATACAGGCAACTTGCTCTCGAGTGTTCACGGACCGGCTTTGACCTTTCCAATATGGCCGCTAATTGGGCATCTACCTATGCATTTATGATTGGAACGACTAGAGCGTGAGTAAACGATGACAGAATTCTCATTTGTGGGGTGAACTATATCTTTAAACACAGCAGCAAAAGCCAACTGATGCTTCTTGCTTATAACAATAAAAAAAACCTTGACACATGAACCTCAGGAAAGTAATGAGAGGAAAGTGTATGATATGAGAACTTGAACTGCACATAGCCGACTCGATCTGTCATCAAACACTGACAGCAGCGTGTGCTCCTACAGTAAACACTGAACTGACTGACGGCACATTTACTTTACTGCATCTGCAGAGAGACAGACGCATGGACGTGGACGAGCGGGGTAATGGCACAATGTTTTGGACAGCCACGCTTTCCCCCAGACTAAAATAAATGCATTGAGTGTGATTTCAGTGAGGTGATGATTGTCGAGAGAATGAGAGAGAGGCAGTCCGTGAGCGTCTGACAGCTTAATTGCAGGTGCGCGCACTCAAAGGCAATTAAACTCAGAGAGACAGAGACAGAAAGCGCGCGAAATGGGACGTGGTTAAGACTCGATTCAGCACTGCTGATGAAACATCATCAAATTCTCCGAACCACGAGATGAATTCTGATTATTCGTGCTGTCGGCCCTCTCTCGCGGGCATGATGATTGGCCGTCGTATGCGCGGTGCGGTGGCGCGCTGGTAGTGTTTAATCAAGCGCATGCGGCTCTCAGACGGGGCGGTTCTGACCTCTCTAAACTAGTCACCCAACATAGACTCAACTGAGCAAGAAAAACACAGATCCAGATCACCCACACAGAAGACTGAAGGCTTTGAGAAAAACACAGTCAGAGACGAATCTGATGAAAACATATCAGCTCATATTTCACCACACAATCAAAAACAAAATTACTCATATTTTGCATAACAAACAAAATCGACATCTGGACATTTGTCCTTTTTTTTCATTCTCATAGATTATATTTTTTTAAGATTTTTTTCTAATTCTTAAAAATCAGAATAAATTAGAAGCAGCACAACAAAAACAATGTATTTAATATTATTAAAACACACACACACACACATACGTACATATATATATATATATGTATAATTTTTAAAATTATATTACATAATTATATTAAATTTTTATTATATTACATAATTGTATTATTTATATTATATTATAATACATTTTGGCAGGCTTCATTAAATTCACTTTATACATTTTTAAAATGATATTATTATTTTTTTAATACTAACCTAAATAATATATTTCTATATTATACAATTATATATTACTTGTATGCAGTGTTGGGGAAAGTTACTTTTAAAAGTAATGCATTACAATATTGCATTACTCCATAAAAAAAGTAACTAATTACGTTACTTAGTTACTTTTTATGGAAAGTAATGCGTTACGTTATTCTTGTGCTACTTTTTAAACTTGCATTACTTATTTGAAAAAGTAACTCAGATATTCTCTTGTAAATTAAAAAGTAATGCGTTACTTTACTTGTTACTTGAAAAAAGTAATCTGATTACGTAACTTGCGTTACTTGTAATATATTACCCCCAACACTGCTTGTATATGTTATTTTAATGATGCATTTTATTGACAGGCTTTATGAAATTCATTTTATATATATTAATATTATTTAATTTCTATGATATATATATATATATATGTGTGTGTGTGTGTATTGTCTACTGCAAATCTTTAAAACAGCATGCATCGATAAACATATGACCTCAGTATGTTGTTTTGTTGGTTGAATTTAGCTTTGCTGTTTTTTCACCAATTTTGTGTAAAAGTGCTTTTGTTTAGCAGCCTGAGAAGCACATTGTGTTTGGCCATTTCCAATGATTTGTCACACTGGAAATGGAGGGTCAAACGAACACATTGCATTGTGGGTACAGTATACAGTATCTGACAGTGTGCTCTGGACATTTGTATGCATAATGTACGCAAATGTAGCAGGTCATGCATCCATTCGGTTCCTATTCTGTGGCGCAGTCTACTGTACAGCTTACTACAGAAACAGAGTTAGTAGGCTGTAGTAGTGTGTAAAGGTGTAAAAGTCTAAAGGTAAGAGTTCTTGGACTTACAGATCAGATTAAAGTCTCCCGCTGTTCCTCCAGTAACAGATGCTCTACAGCGGAGAATGAAGACGCTCTCACAGAAAATGAATTGACTGCACTCTGAGAGGATGTTTATCTGATCAAACACGAGCCTTTATTAGCAGAGAGGATGAAAACAGCACAACTAATAGAAAGTCAGTGGAGCATTAAACTGCGTTTCATTATTAATTCAGACGAAGAGCTCTAAACGCAGAGAAACAGCAGAAACAGAAACGGATGAAACCTGCGGCACGACTCCTGAAACTCTGAGTCTTCATACTGTATGCTGAAGGACTCCACACGGCTCATGAATATTTAATGAGGGAGTTTATGATTGACAGCCTGTTACTTAGCAACTCGCTCAAACATTCTAACAGTGACATCACTGCACTGGTTCTTTCCCAGCAGGGAACATTCTCACAACTTTCACTAATGTTTTTTCAAAGTTATATAAACGTTAGGACAAAACTTTCTTGAAGTAAATTTATGGAACGTTATGCCTTATCCTAGCAACCACCCCGGGTACCCTAGCAACCGCATAGCAACAACCTAGCAACCACCCAGAGTACCCTAGCAACCACATAGCAACACCCTAGTAACCAACCTGAGCACTCTAGCAACCGCATAGCAACACCCTATCAACTACCCACAGTACCCACAGTTAGCCTAGCAACCATCATAGCAACCACTCCAAGTACCCTAGCAACCACCTAGAATACCCTAGCAACCACTCTGAGGTCCTTAGCATCTATCTATCTATCTATCTATCTATCTATCTATCTATCTATCTATCTATCTATCTCTCTCTGACAGACTGTAGCTTTTAAAACTATTTTAAACTTCAAACTGTTTCAGACTGAAACTTTAAATGTTTTTTGAACTTTTTAAACTTTCCAAACTTTTCCAAACTTTCTGGTCAGCTTTCTCAAGCCAACTTAAAGTCTGTCTTGACAAACTTTTTTATCTAGTTAATATTTGATATACATTAATGCTGAGTGAAAAGTTCTTAGAACAACATTCTCAAAACGTCCTTTTGATGTTATTTGTACTTGAACGTTCTAAGAAACATTTTAGTAACATTTAAACAATGTTATAATCATGACAAGAAAACTGGACATTTTAACATTTTTAGAATATTTAAAAAAAAAGTTCAAATAACGTTAAAAACATGACATTTTAACGTTCGTAGAATATTATAAAGAATATTCAAATAATGTAAAATTTTGGGTAAAAACAAATTTAGGAGAACACTGTAAGAAACGTCTTTGTAACCTTTAAATACCATTATAATCATGACGAAATCTAGACATTTTAATTTTCTAAGAATATTAAAAATAAACGTGCAAATAACTTTATATTTTGGATGAAAGTAAAGTTAGTGGAATGCTGTAAGAAACCTTTAAATAACATTATAATCACAACAAGAAAACTGGACGAAACGTTTCTAAACAATGTTCCCACAACGTTTTTATAACCTAAATTTGTTCCCCGGGTTAAGACTCAAATCTGAAGTCTCTCCAGAAACAGGTTCGTCATGCAGAGAATAAAGCTGCACATAAACAGTCTAATTAATTAACGGAAGGGTCTGAAAGCAGGTGAAAAATCTGTTTTGGCTTCCTTGACTAATACTATAAGTGAACTTCAGCTGGGAAAAAGTCAAATATGACCTCTCGAAACTCACTCATCTGTAATAAAAGTGCATGTATTCTGAATATTTAATATCTTTAATCTCTTTTCTTCTCTCGGTGGAGCTGTGAAGGTTTTCTTGAGCTTCAGGGAAACATGTGAAGCATGAACGCAAAATCTGGATCTCACACAACATTCATCTAAAGAGAAGCAAATGAGCATCTCTGACCCTCAGGAACGACAGAAGCTCAGCTCAAATGAAGCTCAGACGGCGTATTAACGGCTGATCTCTAACAGACGGATCTGAAGAAAGGCCAGACAGCTTTATGAAGTGAAGCTTGTAGCGACTTTAGTCACGCTCCTGTATTTTTGTCTCTCTCCTTCAACGCTTTATGAGATTTTTCAAAATCCAATCACTTGGAAAAGTACAATAATAAAGTACTGAACTCTTACTCTTAACATGACGTTTAAATGCTTTACAGACGGGAATGAAAGACATATAAAGTGAAAATATGCAGCATATATTAGGTTAAACTAAATGAAAACAACAACATGGAGTTGTGCCTTTGGCTCCCAAAAGATTTTCAATGGAAAAACGCTGTGATTTAATCTGGACTTAAACGGCTTCGGCTTCCAGGAAAATAGCCCAGGGAAGCTTAATTCAATACTAGTGAAACCCAAAGCATCCGTGGAGCTCATGGGCCTGAAGGAAAGTAGCATTAGACGCTTTATATCTTCATATTCTGCACAGTCTAAAGGTCAGAGGACGGCGTTTCCAGACGATTAGCACAGGAAGAGAAAGCGTGCCGGAGGGATTATTCCCGTTTCTGGGATCAGAGGGATTTGAATCAGGTCTGAGTTTTTACAGCACGTTCATATGCAGATGACAACCTGCTATTTCTTTAAAAACACACACAGATCACGAGACGGCCCGCTCCGTTCTGTCAGGTTACTGTCGATGACCAGAGAATCCTCCAGAAAGCCCATTTAGAAGTTCTTAGAAATCTCTTGTTCTTGAAAAAACTAATATTTATAGCATTTGGAACAAACGATTAGATTTAATAATAAAAACTCATATTACATCATATTTTTCTTCCTTACAGCTTGAATGTGAGTGTGTACTTATTCAAATATATAATAAATAAATAAATTATACACAATTATACACACACACACACACACACACACACACACACACACATATATATATATTTGATTGTAGTTCAAGGTTTAGTCATTTTATTACTTATTTCAGTAATTTTATTAATTTTTCAAAATGTATTTAGTTTTAATTATTGTAGTGCTATGAGTTAAACTAAATGAAAATTAGAAATGGTGTCTTGGCAACTAGTTGAAATAAGTTTAGGGATCTTTATATTTTATCTGATTTCAGTTAGAAAATGTTTTTTTATGATTTTAGTTTTAGTTAACTATAATTTTTACTAAATAGAATTTTTACTAACAACTTACATTTTTTTAATCCTTAACACATTGGGATTTTTTGGGTGTTTTAATAAAAAAGAATTAAATAATATACAAAATAAATAATAAATGAAATGATATATATAAAAAAAAAAAAAAGTTTATTTTTATATTTTTAAGCATCTTTTAACACACAAACATGAGTGTCTACTTCTCTATGCTTACAAAGACTTGGTTCCACCAAACTAGATTAATTTAAAGCAGCAATCTACCATACATACCACACTCTTATAGTATGTACTATAAGTTTCAAATATTAGCAAATTATTCAAATAAAGCAAAACAGTGTTTTTAAATTCATAAATGACTACCCCAAAATTACTATTCCTGGTGCTACTTCTGTATGAATTGCTTTTGAATGTGTACATCAAAAGAGGGAAGTACAAACCAAACAGATACAAACGACTTTTAACAGATGCAGAAAAACAGAAGTTCAGAAGTGCTGGAAAATGTCAGATGTGGCCGAGACTCATAAATATTAGTCACAGGCCAGCAACTTTCACTTCAGGGCGAGAGAGACAGATTTAATTAATCACAAAGCCTATCTCTGCCCCCAATAGCTAAACTTTACTTCTTCCATTAAACTGCTGTCCCACTCTGGAGTATTATCCTGTCATATCCGCTCAGATAAGCTTGTGTGTGTGTGTGTGTGTTTCTCTCCAGCAGGAGATCAGGTTTATTAGCGGAGCTCCAGAGATCTCCTGTATCTGATATCGGAGTAGAAGCGCACCTGCTCATTGATTTTATCTGTGAGTTTGGCAGCCGTGCGACACTAAATTCATCCACAGAGGCAGAAAGTGAAAAAGGCATGGAGCTGCAGAGATGTAATTTCTCCAACAAACAGACCCAGAACAACCGCAGTCATTTAGAACGAGACAGTCACGCTAGAAATGAGCCAGAAATCAACACTTTCATTAACATCAAGTCATTCAAAACCAGTATGACTTGCTTTTTCCCGTAGAACACAAAAGGAGACGTTTAGCGGAATGTTCATGCTGCCCTTTTCCATTCAAAACATATCCAAAGTCAGAACAGTTGAACATCATAATAAAGAGTTTAAGGCACTTTATACTGTTGTCACATGACCTCACTATGTTGCATCTTTAATTCAGAGCTAGTCTAAAATATTTGCTTATTGACAGTCAAATCAAAAAAATTGTATTTGCAGTTGATTTTACCTTCATTGGAAGGTAAACTCAAACTGGCACACTTGAAATTGAAGACCAAGTTAAGTGCATTGCATTGTGGGATACAGTATTATAGTTTTAAATGGTAAAATTAAGTTTTTATTTTGTATTTTTTGTTTTCACTTTAGTTTTAAAGTTTCAGTAATTTTGTTGCGCATTTCCGTCTTTTTATTCATTTAATTTCTATTTCTATTTCAGTTTTAGTTATTGTAGTTTCATCAGTTTAAATTAATTAGTTTAAATTAATTAAAAATGAGAAATGATGCTTTGGCGACTAGCTAAAATAAAATGTAGCAATTTAATTTTTTTTTTAATTGCAATGCAATTACCTTATTTATTTCTCGGCAGAAACAATTCTGACCTTTTTTCTCGCAATTGCAAGTTTATATCTCACAATTGAGACTTTGTGACTTTTTAGAATTGCATGAAAAAGTCAGAATCGTGAGAAAAAAAATCTGAATTATGAGATAAAAGGTCGCTATTACATCTTAATTACACAGACTTTTCTTCTCAGAATTGCTAGTTTATATCTTGCGATTCTGATTTTATATCTCATTTATGACCTTTTTATTTTTTTTTAATTTAATTAAAAAAAAAATTTAATTACGAGAAAAGTCATAATTGTCTCTTTGTATCACTTCTCAGGCAAGAAGTGTGTGTGACGAGATCTGATCCAAACCCCAGTGAGCCTCTGCCTATACACAACATTTTTAGGTCTAATCGCCACTTCCTTTACACAAAGACACCTTGTTTTGACCAAATTAGAATTCAACCGCTATTAGACCTCACAGCATCTCACTAGGGTTTAGGACGGCGCTCAGAATCAGACAGGTGCAGAAGGTTCCCCGTGTGCTCCAGACACTAATCATCAGTTCTCTTCAGCATGCCGGTCATGTAGCCAGAGGGTCTCATTAGCTGAGAGACATCCAGACATTGTGTTATATTTTAAGGAAGCCAATTGGGAAATGATGAAGAGCTCAGTGGCACCTCCTCATCACAGCAATAAACAAGATGCCATAAGATGCCGTTACGGCACACAACAAAGATCAGGGCATTAAAAACATCCGGGTGAATAAAATGCAGCTCCGCGAGGAGGAATCAATACCGTAATGCAGAAGCTCCTTTATACGCATTCGACCCCAAAAATAATCAATTCTCAGTTACCGTCCTGGACTGCACTGGAAATCTGTTCATTTATCATGGGCTGTGTAATGCTGGGACGCTCAAGGCTGTCAGATTTGTTTTACCCGGCAGCTCTCCGATTACAATCACTGTTTCCAACTTCACTTCTCAGCACTCTAACTTCAGATCGAGCCATAAAACTCGCCTATTCTACGATTACAGAGAGGAAAACAGCTGCTGGAGAGAAGCGTCGAGGAGTATTCTGCATTAAATCAGGAGGAGAAAAGAAGGATAACGTGTTAACTTTTCTACCGTCTTAAAAATAAAGTAGTTTTGGCATTGATGGTTCCATGAAGAACCTTTTCAATCCACAATAGTGGACAACTATGGAATCCTGTTTCTGCCAACGGAATAAAAACAACAAAAACAATTCATTGCATCCTTTTTACTTGCAATTTTGAGTTTATTTCTCACAATCCTGACCTTTTTTTTTCTGAATTCTGAGAATTGAACTGAGACACAAGCACAGAATTGTGAGATTTAAACTTGCAATTCTGAGAAAAAAGTCTGAATAGTGAGATAAAAACTATTTTTCTCGTAACTGACTTATTCTCAGAATTCAGAGTTTACATTTCGCAACTCTGACTTTTTGTTTCCGCCACGAAATAAAAAATAAAGGTAATTGCAACTTTAATTCTCACACTTTTTTATATCTCACAATTCTGACTTTTTGACTTCTCAGAATTGTGAGTTTATACCTAGTTACAAACTTACAATTGCAAGTTAACATCTCAAATTGTTTCTGATTTTTTCTCAGAATTGCAAGAAACAAAGTCAGAATCGTGAGATATCAATTCAGAATTATAACAAAAAAAGTCAGAATTGTGAGATAAAAAGCTGTAATTACCTTTTACATTTTTTATATTCCGTAGCAAAAACGGGCTTCCATAGAAACAAGTTTTTTTAGATTATTAAAATGTTCTTCACACCAAGAAAAAAATGGTTCTTTAAAGCAATAAGCCCCAAGAAGCCGTGGTTTACCGTGAATTTATAACAGCTAAGGGGCGTTGTTAGATACAACGCGAAGCGGAGCTGTTATAAATTCACTGTAAACCATGGCTTCACGGGGATTATTGCTTTTATAAAACGGTTATTCCATAAACGTAGTAAGGTTTCACAAAATAAAACAGAGCAAATAAAGTGTAATGATATTAATAAAAACAGTATTCTTCCACCAAACAATGTAGCTCCTCAGAAACAGTCGTGGTTGCTACAAAGTGGTTGCCGAGCAACAGACAAACATAAACAAAGGTGTATGTTACTTTGTAGAGTAATTTACAACAGCTTCGAACGCGGCTCAGCCAATCAGAATCAAGCACCAGAACTCTCCGTTTTATAATTAAGAATTGATCACTGAAAGGTTCTTCACTGGAATCCCTTTTTTGACCCTTTATTTTTGAGAGTGTAATATCATTCTCTCTTGCTCTGATACAGAACATCTGCTAAGACTGAAATAAAGGCAGGATATTGCATGCATCTCTATCTGACAGCTGAGGGACTTGATCCTTCACATTAATTGTCTCAAACTCAATATATGCCCTTTCTTGTAGGTTTCCCCGAACATTTGTCGCTCTGACAGCAGACTGATTGTTATTTCCATCTCAGATGTGCAGATGCAGCAGAACTCGGCGTCTCTGAGAGCAGAATAAAGGTTAGCGATGCTTCAGCAGGCCCACATCCTCTACAGCCGCCAAACTATTTAGAGACTCACCATTCCAGCGAAAACAAACAAAGATCCAACACTTCAGTTCCTATTCAAGGCCTCTTCCGGGATTTGCTCCAGTCGCAGCTCCAAAAGTCCTCCCAATCTGTAGCTCTGCTCCAAAATCAAGTCAACTCCTGTGCTGTTTACTGTCTACATAGGCAGCACCCTTCTAAGGCAGCATACTAACTGACATGGAACCCAGCTAACAGAAAACGTCCTTAGAACTGGCAAACGTTCTTCCAGTAACGTTAACAGTATGTTCATCATCTGGTGATAAAAACTCTAAACTATCAATCAGAGACAGAAGGCATGATTTAGAGCCCTTAAAATTATTTATTTTTATGCTTCCTTTGTCGCTGTAGTGCACCTGTGCCCCCTTAAAATCCTGCCTACCTAGGCGGCTCACAAGGAATTGGAGCAGATGCACATCTGTGTGTTAGTGAGTGAGACGATCAGTGTGAAGCGGAGAGCACCGTCAGTCCCCTCAGCTCATTACCCAGAATGCAGCAGTGCTCGTCGACATACAGGCAGCAGTGATAAATCCTCTTTTATTTGCAATTAAACTCCCCTTAATAGCAGTCCAGCGGCCATCGATTTCTCCAGCTGAGGAGGCCGGACTCGGTGATCGGGAGGAAAGAGGGAAATTTCACAGCATGTTTCCTTCAGATCTACTTTAGAAACACACACACACACACATACACACACAGAAACACACACAGACACACAGACACACAAACACACACAGACAGACAGAGAGACAGACACACACACACACACACACAAACACACGCACACACACACACACACACACTCACATACACACGGACAGACACAGACACACAGACACACAAACACACACAGACAGACAGAGAGACAGACACACACACACACACACACAAACACACGCACACACACACACACACACACTCACATACACACGGACAGACACAGACACACAGACACACAAACACACACAGACAGACAGAGAGACAGACACACACACACACACACACAAACACACGCACACACACACACACACACACTCACATACACACGGACAGACACAGACACACAGACACACAAACACACACAGACAGACAGAGAGACAGACACACACACACACACACACAAACACACGCACACACACACACACACACACTCACATACACACGGACAGACACAGACACACAGACACACAAACACACACAGACAGACAGAGAGACAGACACACACACACACACACACAAACACACACACACACACACGCTGTGGACTGAAGCGTAATTAAAGTGGGCTTTGGAAGTTCTCTGTGCTAAAGCCATAAGCTCTAATATGACTACAAACATCATATTTGCTTGGTCTGTTTTCTTGACTTTTTATGAATCCTGGTTAAAGAGGAACCAAAACAACACACAGGTTTATTTTACGTCAAGAAAATCCCAATTTCAAGCACTACCGAAATAAAAAATTGGTGTAGGATTCATTTTGAAACCATTTTCACTCAAAAAATGAGTAAATTTCGCAAATAACTACAAGGAAACAGCAATACTGTCTGGTTTGTTTGTCGGACAATATGTCGGATTATGATTGGTCAGATCGCCTGTCAATCAAACGGAGAAATTGAATAGTATTTCAGTCAATGTACTCCAATAATAATTTAATAAACTTCAAAAAAAGTAAATAAATTACATGTCACTTCAAGCTATTTTAAAGAATGCTATGGTATTGCCATAAATCCAAAAAAACATAGTACTATGAACAAACAACACGGTAATTTTTGTGAGTATCATACTTTGAATAACAGATAAAACCACAGTAAGGATCGCAGTAATACCACAATATTTTCATATTCACCGTGGTATTTACATGGTACTTTTAAGAAGACCATTGCACTACCATGGTACAAGTAGAAAAAAACATGTTAGTACCATGGTAATGTTTGGTAAGTGTCTTAAAATCTTAACCACCTGTTGATTTTACCACAGTAATATCATGTTCTTTGAACATTAAAAAAAAACATAATTCAACTTAAAAACTTCAGTTCAGTTCAGTTGCTGCCTTAAATTTTTAGGAATAATCAAATGAGCTGAATTCATTTAAAACCATTTTGAATTTTTAGTTCATTTAAATGATATTAAACTGCTACTAAAGCTTACTCGTATAAGCTAAAATTGATTAGAATATTTTGACGAGTTAAAGTCATGGAGTTAAATGATCATATAATTTTTCACAATTATCAAGGGTATTTGAAACACTATGGTATTTGAATATGGTAATCATTCCGTACCCCGTTATTACCATCACTCTACCGCGGTACATAATGAAAGAGGAAGGTCTGTTAGTCATAATTGCGAATACAAAGACAAATAACAATAATCAAGGTAATTTGGATGTGATTTCAGGCTAGCTGAGCACGAGCCGTCGCTCTTTATGGAGTCACTGTGGCAACTGACAGGAAGTGAACGTGCAGGCGCTAATTAGCACAGCAGGCGATTCCAGATTCTGGAATACGAGCGTATGGCACAGTTTAGGCATTTATTTCTTCAGAAGCGAGATAAGATGTGAAATAGTATGCAGTATGCAGGTAACAGCAGTGCGGCTCTCGGCAATCAGAGAAAAAAGTCTAAATAGGGCTGAAGTCTTGAGTTCACTTGAAAGAAAAGGCAAAGTTGACTAATAAAACGGACAAGAGAGAGAGAGAGAGAGTGTTACATAACACATCATGGTGTAGGAGGAGAAACTGTGAAGAAAGAAAAGGCCAGACGGCCACCTGTGCACTAAAAAGTGAACTCAAAATAGCAGACAAACACGCGCACTAGTACTGCAGCACTTCACTCTCTATTGCAGTGGTTCTCAGCCTTTTTTGGGCCAGCGCCCCCTGCATATTATCCAGGACCCTCACTGCCCTCCATCAAATAAAACATAAGCTACGTCCCAAATGACGCACTATACACTCATACACTATGTACTTAACCATGTATTGTATGAATTATATAAGGTTATTTTGTCATTCATAATCGGAGTCTGATAGCCCCTCCCCCT
>NW_015551074.1:538277-542300 GCF_001515605.1 Sinocyclocheilus anshuiensis | reverse complement strand
TATGTGGGAAGATTTGCATAACGCCGCCCAAATGTTCACGCAAAGAAAGAAGGCGTAACTTTTATTCTCGCTGTAGTATTGTTGTTGCCGCCGCCGCCATGTCGTGAAGGCGCTGTGTGTTTTGTTGTGAAAGCGAAACTATTTTGTTTGGTCTTCCAAAAGAGGACATGACTAGAAATCAGTGGTTAAGTTGTATTTACAACACTGTTCCAGAACACTTCAACCCAAATATTCAGATGTGTGCAGCACATTTTATGGAGGACTGTTTCCTGATCCTGGTAGGCGTAATATTTCCGTCACACGGTTGAGGTATTCGGCCAATCACAACACACTGGATAGCTGGCCAATCACAGCACACCTCGCTTTTCATACCGGTGAGCTTTGTAAAAATCGACGCGTTTCAGAAAGGCGGGGCATAGAGGAGAAACAATAATGTACAGTATGTGGAAAATAATGTTTTTTGAACCTTAAACCGCATAAACACATTTCATTACAGCAAATACACAACATAATGTTCTTTTTAGCAACATCATATGACCCCTTTAAAGCTGCGACAGTTGAGTGCATGAAGCGTCCAACATTCCACACTTCGTTTTTAAACGGTATTTAAGTGCACTTTTTCTTTTTGGAATTTTCAGTGTGAACGCACTACTCGCACTGTTTATACTACAAAACGTCATAGAATAGTGCATAAGTACGTGATTTGGGACGCACCTATAGTCTAATTGTCTTCACTGAATATTAAAGTTGATTATTATTTTGTGTTTATATTTACAGTACCATTCAAATGAATGAGGTCATTGCGATTTTATTCAAGGATCCATTAAATTGATCAAAAAAGACAGTAAATTTTGTAATAACATTTATTTATAGAGTTTTTTAAGCATGTTGGTGATTTTCAGTGTTGCAGCTTTGGTGATGCTGAGATCTGATACACCTTGTTGCCCCAAATTTAAAGAGACTTGATAAAAATCCCTGTTTAGAAAATATCCATTTCTACAGAAGAGATTTTAGTGTGTTCTTGCAGAACTCTTGAACCCTTTTTACTGCTGTGATATGTTTGGATGTTTTCAATTAGCTTTCAGTGAAAAATTATCATATTTATCCCTTAGTTTTAGAAAATATCATGTTTTTTGAGAATATATTGAAAAAATTTTTTTTTCTGACATAGTGGACATGGTCATTTTAGAGGGTAAATACCACATTTACACATGCAAATGGAAGAAATGCAAACTTTTGTGAGAATATTTCAAAGTTTGCTTACAAATCTTCAAAGAAAACTAAAAGATGGGAAACATATTTTAGTGCTGCCCTGATTTATATCTTTGTTATAGTCATGAGTTCAATACATTTCAAATCTTGCTTTTTTTTGTCAGTATGGTGTACTAGCTATAATAATAATAATAATAAGAAGAAGAACTCTTTCTTGAGCAGCAATCAGCATGATTTCTGAAGGATCATGTGACACTGAAAGCTGAGAGGAAAACACATTTAATATATTCAAATAGAAATCAGTTCTTTCAAACTGTAGATTTACTGTAGGCCTATTTTTTGATCAAATAAATGCGACTTTACTGAGCAGAAGAGATTTGCTTCATAATCATACTGAGCTTTTTTTGAATGGTGGTGTATATTATAGGCTATATTTTATCTATAATATATATTTTAAAAGCATGTATTTTTTTAACCCATGTATAACAGCCAACATTAGCCCATATATAATTTTAAAAATATGTAATTGAATGCAACATGACATTTGATTTGACTGGACTTGAAATATCATTAATCTCCCAAGGAGCAAAAAAGTCACGTGAATAGAAATTAGGCTACATTTATGAGCACTGAATAAACTCTTTAGAAATGTGGTATTCAAACCAACCGCACGCAGCCAATCAGCAAACAAAAAGCATTCATATAAATTTTTCTAAACTAGAAAGCATACTGTGTTTAATTGTGTCTAAATGCTTGATATCCGAACGCCCCCGTTGAGAAACACTTCTCTGTTGGATTCATTTAGAAATTCTGATGAAAAACTCCCATTGTGTTGCCAAAAACAGGCATTTCCAAGAACAATATTGAAGGAGGAATTAAAAACAATGACTGACTGCTATCTGCGTACTGGTTAACATGAAACTGAAGTCAGGCAGAGAGGAAAGTCGTTTCAAAGGTGGACAAAGTTATTACATTTTGATGAAAGATATTGAAGACAAACACTTTAGTTTCTTCAGAACACACCACGGAGTAATTCTGAGTAATAATGTGTGTTAAGACAGTAAACAGAGTCCCTTTAGACCTGATGACTGATGTGTTTATCGTGATTCTTCCACTGGTCATATCGAGCACGTTCACCGTCAAAGACCAAACAAAACAAGCTGTTTTATATTCACGGCGCATTAAACTTTATCAGTAAGTTGTGCAGCACCTGAATAATTGATTTCTTTGTGTTGTGACAGTGACAAAGGTCTGAGACTCGCCGGGTGGATCGGTAATTAACAAAAGCACTTAATTAAAGGAGAGAAAAACCCACAGTGACCACGAGTGTGTTCATGATAAAATCCCTGCCAAAGCACGCACGCGCTTGTTTCAAGACATCTCATAGACTTCCACTGTTTTTATATCAGGTTTTGATAACATCACCAAATGTAACACTTTACAACATAGCATTAGGCAACATGAACTAACATTATTATTTATAAAAGGAAGATATATATATATATAACTTAGATGCATACTTAATGTAAATGTATTAAATAGTCATAAATAACACATATTCATTTATATTTATATACATATATTAATCGAACAACAAAAATATATGATACAAATACAAATTTCACTTATATATAATTAATATATAAATATATAATTATAATATTTAATATTAATGTATTAAATAATAAACTATATATATATATCAGGGTTCCTACACATTTTCCATTTCAAAATTCCATACTCAAATTTCCAAACCTCTCAGTAGATATTTGTAGAGCCCGACCGATATATCGTTTTGCCGATATTATCGGCCGATATGAGCCTGTCGCAGATATATCGGTGAATATGATTTTTTTTACAGAACATATAACGCAGATTAAAGGGTTACTCCACCCCAAAATGAAAATGTTGTCATTAATCACTTGCTTTGCATGATGATATGATGAATGGATGGTTCATTTTTAACAGCAGATTCAGTGACGTTAGAGCTGATATGTGCATCACGGCACGCTTCTGCTGTGCATACGGCTCCACGGCCACCGGAGCTGATCGCGGCCACTCAGTCAATGCTTGTGTTTATACCGGCCACGCCGCGGCCCAGAACTCATGCTTATCACATCGGTCACATCACATTTCCTAACTGGGTGTCTACACCGGACGCGAGTGGCGCAGCGCGGTGTAACAAAATACAATAGAACCCATTATAATCAGTGATGCTGTCTCTACACTGGATGCAGCGCGACGCGACATGACAAATCCCGACAGTAAACTGATGCCTCGTTCGTCGTTCTATTTATGACGTACTGACAAAGTACAAATGATTTTCAATGGTCGCTTTGTCATGCCCAGTGTAGACATGGTGTGTCAGCATAGTTTGTCAGTACAGTCAGTAACGTAGCAGATTGAAAAGTTAGTATCTTTCTGCAGTCCAATAGACGGCAGTGCGGTGGTGGCTTGAGTCAGTTGAATGATGGTTTAACGCTACGTTGTCACCTAGTTGGAGAGACTCAATGCTAAGTAACAATGTCCCCGTCTTTTATTCTCACAATGAGCTTACCATATTCGTTTGCTACATTAGTAGGGCCCTATGATTTCTGTGATGCAGAAAACATGGACGGAATCCAGTCATAAAAATGGAATTTACTGTATAACGCGGCATTTCATGGAATTTGTCTTATTTTTTGATGAATAAATAAAAAAAAACTGGTCAGTACATATATATAGATTGTCTGTGAATATGAAACTGCAAAGAATACGTATTTAAATACAAATGTTCTGCATGTTCATTTGATTACCAGAAAATACACAACA
>NW_015551074.1:536682-537102 GCF_001515605.1 Sinocyclocheilus anshuiensis | reverse complement strand
AGTGCTTTGGTGGCTTGATTCTGTTGAATGGTGATTTAACGCTACGTTGTCACCTAGTTGGAAAGAATCAATGCTCAGTAAATAAACAACAATGTCCTCATCTTTTACTCTCACAACGAGCTTATCCTATTCATTTGCTACATTAGTAGGGCCCTATGATTTCCGCGATGTGGAAAACGCAGATAGAATGGCAGAATCCAGTCTTAAAAATGGAATTTCACGGAATTTGCTCAATTTTGGATGGATAAGTCAATGGTAGGTCAGTACAGTTAAATCAAAATACGATATGGACTAGTGCAGTGGTCACCAACCTTTTTAGGCCCAAGATCCCTGACCTCGGCCTTTATGAAAGACAAGATCTACCTATTGAAGAATTGATAGAAAAAGACATCCCAGATTGTACTTCAAATTTGAGGCCTT
>NW_015551074.1:528967-536348 GCF_001515605.1 Sinocyclocheilus anshuiensis | reverse complement strand
TAGTAATAAATAATATATATATATATATATATATATATATATTCATAGAAAAATATGAATACAAATTTTACTAATATATAATTAATATATAAATATATAATTATAATATTAATGTGTTAAATAATAACAACATATATATATCTATATACTCAATTATACATACATAATTTAAAACACCCTCTATTGGTTGAAACTTTACAAATTTGACAAAATCAAACTGATCATTTGAAATCGTTTTATTAGTTTGTTTGTTTTTTTGTTTTCAAAGGGACTTTTTCACAACAATAGCAGATATGGATCTTTAAAATGCTCATTCGCTAACCGATGTGAATTTCAGTTCAAGACTATTGAAAAGCTAAAACACCATCATGCAGAAAGAGAGAGAGAGACAGACGGCCTAAAAGAGTGAGAGAATCTGGAGAGGGCAACATCTCAGGAGTAAGACATGTCCTGCTGGAGACTGTTTAACACTCTACAAGCGCACAGAGGCTGAGAATCCATTTATTTTTGCCACAACAACACAAAATCAAAGGGGCACAAAAGCAAACGTGCACGTCAGCAGAGCCATTCAAGCATCTGTAATATTTGTTCTTTGAGCATCTAATGTGACGGGAATGACGTTGAGCTGAAGCAGGGTAATTCATCAGCTCTATGAACTATACAAACCACTCGTTTCTAATTAACAGTCTGAAAATGAAACGTACACGTTATCATGATCATCATCATCATACACTCGCTCACTCGCTGTAGTCTGAACTCTAAAGTTCGTGTTTAGTGGTGTTAGACAGGCATTCCCATTGGTCCTTATGGGAGGCATGAGTGACAGGTCCATCAGCCAATGGCTGACTCCGATCAACTAGAGGGGAAATTAAGCCCCTCCCCCAAATCAAATAAAAAGGTCATGGATGAAAACAAAACAAAAGGAAACCTAGAGGAGCTGCAGCAGCCAGCGGGCAGAGACAGAGAGGTGTGTGTGTGTGTGTGTGTGTGTGTGAGAGAGAGTGTTTGCAGGATCCAGTGGTTGTGGTCAGAACCTCTCCGCTGCCGGCAGCGTCCGACTCACTTTAGTAGATCTTTGATGGCCTCGCTCTCGGCCGCCTCGAACGCACTGAGACCATCCGGACCTTTCCGTTCCTTAACAGCACCCTGGAGGCACACACACACACACACACACACACACACACACACACACACACACACACACACACACACACACACACACACACACACACACACACACACACACACACACACACACACACACACACACACACACACACACACACACACACACACACACACACACACACACACACACACACACACACAGTGATTAAACACACAAGTCCTGCAGCAGAAACATTAACACACACACTTGCATTCATCCTTATAAACACACAGGTTCACATGCGGGGCGGGTGTGTGTGTGTGAGAGTGTGTGTGTCCGAGCGCTGAGAAGAGATTGAGACACACTTACACAACACTGCGGTGATTCAAGACCAAACCATTCTTATTCTTACACACACACACACACACACACACACACAAGGCTCTAGTACACACAACTATTACACAACACTATGGTATACAACATAACATTTTATTATCTTAAAAGAAAAGTTACAAAATCATTTTCTTTGATTTTTCTGATAACAGTTGAGATTGCGACATATAAAAAAATACCCAGGTTTGCTGCGCTTCTTTGTAAGGCTGCACAATTTTGCCCAAAATTTTGTGATTATATATTTATATGACTATTATTATTACTATTACTACTACTACTAAATAAATATATAAACAAAATAAATTATAACAGTATAGTAGAATAATGAGTATTTATTATTATTATTATTAATAATAATAATAATAATAATACATTTATTTTACAGCACAACTAACAGTAAAATTTAAATTCTAAAATGTATTATTATTTATTTAATTATATCAAATGCTTTTACAGTGATTTTTCTGATTGCTGAGCTGCACAATTTGGTCAAAAAAATTGTGATTATATATCGATATGACTACATTATTATTACTACTACTAATACTACAACTACTAAATAAAAATTTACACAAAATAAATTATGACTAAAATAAAAAAGGGTATTTAATATTCATCATCATCATTTTATTTTACAGTACAACTGTAAAATTACAATACTGATATTTATTATTAAATTAAATTAAATGACATCCTTTCATAGTCAAAAGAGCATTGCGTTAGCAACGCAAAGGTCGTGGGTTCAATTCCCAGGGAACACACATACTGACAAAAAATGTATAGCCTGAATGCACTGTAAGTCGCTTTGGATAAAAGTGTCTGCTAAACGCATAAATTAAATTTTTTTAATTTTTTTAGTGTTCATAAATGCAGCGCTGCTTTGTTTACAGTGGTAACTAGGGATGCACCGATACCGATACTGGTATCGGGCCCGATACTGGCCTCCTGTACTCGTACTCGTTAAAATGCCCCGATACCAAACGCCGATACCACACAGCATGTGATAAGCGCCATATTCAAACAAAGAAACACTGACAACAGACAGCAGAAAGGAGTTATGGATGTCTACTACGAAGTATATGTATGCAATGAATATAATGTGGAAACACTGTATCATTGCTGTTCATAAGCGCCACCTGCTGGCAGAGAGTGAATCTGCGTCTCATTCAGCTCGTCTGCTGCTTCGTATGTAGTATAGTTTCACAAAACTAAAGTCGGACCATTCTGTTTTTGCTTCACATTTCGAAACTATACAGTCTAATTTAGATTAAAAACTGCTCATGCTGCATGTATGCTGCATCTTCGTTTGGATCAAGATTAAAATAATTCTAATTTTAAATGGAAAGAGCACAGACAAAGCTTTAGTTTGTTCATAATAAGAGATTTCTTTCATTTGTGTAACTCGCTTGTTCGATTTGGGGTTCGCTTTAAAATTTAAATTTTGTTTTGTTATATTCCAATTTCACAAAGAAACGTGCAGCAATAGCCTAATAAAATGACACCTTTTCATTTACTGTATAATGTCTTCAATCTCATTTTGTTAAAAAAATATAAAAATCGTGAGAAAATCGAATCGTGAGTTGAGTGAATCGTTACATCCCTACTCATAACCTATAAAAACATGTTTTACAGTCAGGCGAGCACTAAAATATTGACGTTCTTGTGCTTCTTCTCCCTTCAACAAATAAAGCAGCTCAGAGAAACGCGTCAGAAGGTCCCTAATTCTGCAGTTTCATCCAGAGTAAACAGACTTCACACCGTTACGACCCAACATTATTCAAGAAATAAAGAACAATTTACAGCAGATTAGCCTTCCACCCGACCAATAAGAGCTGATTACGCCGTTATTGAGTAACAGCGAATCTCATGCATAATCTACAGGAGCCGGACCTGCGGGGCCCCTCAAACTCGAGGGTAATCCTTTACAGAAATATTATCCTGCGGGCGGATCGATGCTGCGTATTGATCGTCACTGTGGATGCGGACTGAATTATTCCTCTTTACACACAGGTCAGTGTCTGCAGTCACAGCTTTACTCTGAACTCACTCAGCTTCAGCGGCCGAAAGCGAAGGCCATCACACATCTGACTTCGCTGTGAAAACACCAGCGGGCACCGAACACAAACCACTTCATTCTTTAGTTTCACATCTCTCACCGCATAATAAACGTCTGTTCAGCTCGGTGTTTGTTCCCTGCGCTGTGGTCAGTGCTGATGCATGCTGGGTAGAAACTCATTAATCCAGATACTGACCCTGTGCTGTACACATGATAACTCAATGCAACAATCACATCAGCATTAATAAAAGTTTGCTGAAAGTAGACGGTGATGATCATAATTCAAACTTTCCTCACAAATCATCTACTGAACTGCAAACATTTTATAATGGCTGACAAGACAACTCATTAGCATATAATTTGCATATCAAAACCTACTGGATATTCAGCAGCTTGGTGGGTAGTGGCTCATTTCGTATGCGAAGAGGTTAGCCAATCACAGAGCTCATTAACAGGTCGAGTTCTTAAAGATACAGCGGTTTCATTTTTGGAATGATCATCAAAAACTAAACTAAACTATTAAATTATGCCTTTAAAAAACATGTCATACTTGAGTTATTACATTTTAAAATAGAAATTAAATAAGATATATAAGAAACATTCCAAAACTAAATTTAGATAAACTTTTGAAGGTTATTAACAGAATAAAACATTTATTTATATTTTTTAAGATGTCTATATAGTTTTTTTAATTAATTTTATTTCTTAGTTTATGTTCATTTTAGACATTTAAGTACTTTATTTGCATATCAACACCTATTGGATAACTGCAAACATTTTATAATGGCTGACAACACAACTCATTAGCATATCATTTGCATATCAAAACCTATTGGATATTCAGCAGCTTGGTGGGTAGTGGCTCATTTCGTATGCGAAGAGGTTAGCCAATCACAGAGCTCATTAACAGGTCGAGTTCTTAAAGATACAGCAGCAAAAACAGGCCATTTAATTTTAGGGATAATCTTAAAAAAAAACTAAATTAACTATTAAATTATGATTTGGCAAATGTTTTAAGTGGACTTCAGGGGAAGATAAAAGGAATAGAAGAAGTAGAATATAAGCTCTTAAAGAATAAAATGAATGACATGATTATGCTGGAGATAATTATGGAAGTTTTACTTCCTGTTCAGAGCATCTGACAACTAAAAACAAAAAGAGGAAGTGCTTTTCTATCACTCTTTCTGTCTGTTTCAGTCATGTGACTCTTCCTCTCATCTGCTATATGTATGAGCATCAGTGTGGGAAAGTAAAGGAGTTAATATAAAAACACATCAACGGTTGGCAAGAAAAACACAGATCACCAGATCCAGATCTGATCCACAGCATCTCCAGATTTGTTTGTTTGTTTTAATGCCATTCCAGCTTCAACAGCTATTTTCATGGTGCAAATCATTATTAAAATTAAAAATTTAAACTAAATTAGATATTTAAGATATCTAAAACTTTTGCCTTTTGCAGTTTTACATTCACACATTAAAGGTAATTAAAACTGGAAAATATGGCAGATCACAATTAATCGCGGATCATTTAGAAAATCAATCATATGAAACTTTCTACTTAATGTAAAGCAGTGCTGAAGTTATCAATGACTTAGCCATGAGAATATTTTTAATCATTGAAATAAACATTCCTAAGCTTAATCACTACTGATGCTTTTATTATTTTTCATTTTATTGTGATTTTTTTTGTCACATGAAATATTTAAATAATGTACAAGTAATGGATATAAATAAATTAAAATCAATGTAATAATAATAATACTACTAACATAAATGATAATAATAATAATAATAATAATAATTTAAGGAAAAAAAATCACAAGTTTTCATCGAAAGGGCTTGATTTTCATTTGATTAAAAGATAAATTAATATAATATTTTATGCCTTCATTTGATGACCAGAAAAATTAAACTAAACAAAAAAATCATATATAAAAAAATCATAGGTCCCTATTATCGTAAAGGGGAAAAAAACGCTGTAAAAAAAAAAAAGAAGCTTTAATTAAAATGTTATTAATCAAACCATTAAAGATTCATGATCGCAATTAATTAGACATACTTTTTGGTTACTAAAACCATTAAATGTCCAGAAAGCTTAAAATGGGGTGACAAAATTTAATTTGGAAGAAAAATAACAGAATTTTTGGGAAAAAAAAGAACGAACGTATTTCATAGGGCCCTATTACTGGTGTATCTTTAACAAGGGAAGTAAGTTCCTCCCCAACTTCCTGTTTGAGTACAGGACGACTCCAGAAAGCCCTGCACTCGTCTAGTGACCCGATGGAGAATAAGCTGAAATATTCCTCCACAAAAGCCTGATCAGTGATCAGCATGTGAGCGGCGCAGAGGAGATGTGTGTGTTGTTGTGTAATCTCAAAGGGGATCTCAGTGAAGAATGTGCAGCGCTGTGCTGCATTATATAACCCCGTCTGACCCTGCGGATGCCACAGTTTACAGCCGCGTTCAGATGCTTTCAGCTTTAAAACCCAAACAAAAGCTCTTTCTCTGAACGCACAGCAGCACTGGACGCTACGACAATATACACAACACAACAGCAGAACTGTGCAGCCAGCAGAGATTCTGAGCGCTTATGTTTACATGTGAAAATGAGCAGCAGTGTCCTAAACAAGTCGACATGAGGAGGGGGGTTTATTAGGCACGATAGGAACATTAAACAACCTGTCACTTTAATATAGATTTCTACAGATGCATGTCATAGGCGTGTTTATATTGGCTGTTTTTTATTTTCAACACACACTCACTGTAAAAACAAATCTAGGGCACAATGTGCTATATCAATATGAAGGAATTTTCCATATTTATCTTTTACAAGTGTTTTATCTGTATTTTGAAGTTTGCACTTTTTTCTCATTGTGTTTTATTGGACATTACTGGATAATGTCCTGGCAGAAAATTACTAGTATATTTTCCTTTTTTCCCCCCTTTCTTTTTACAGTGTAGAATTTATTAAATAATATTATATTATTTAAATAATTTTAATGATATAATTTAAGAGTATTGGCTATTTTTTTTTATTATTAAATTATAATTCTAAACAAGTAAAATATAATTAAATATTTTAATATTATTTAAGTTTATTAAACAAAAAATATAAATAATTTATTACATTATTTAAATCATTTTAATTATGATTAGTTATGTGTGTATTAGTATGATTTTTGTGAGTTGTTTTTGCAGTATTTCAAATAATTTCACTGGATTATCCCAAAATATAAACAAATATATTGCTATTAAATTGCATTTTTGATAATAAATAATCATTCTAAATAAGCAAAATATAGTTTAAAATTATTAAAACACTTGTGTAATATATATATTATTTAATATAAATATTATATTAAATATAAACATTTTAATAATTAATAAATAAAAAAGATCAAAATGTATCATTTAATTTAATTATATAATACTGTATTATTTTAATTATATAATTCTTTTATTTTGAACTCAAGTGTTTCATAATGTGAATCACTGGATTATCCCACAATATGCACATATTATTCGTTATTTAAACTATAAACCATTTTTGTTGAATTTCCATTGGAAAAATGTGATGTATAGCATTACTGTCACCTATTATATCACACTGTGATGTAAGATTTTGCTCAGCCGCCCACCTGTATCACACACACACACACACACACTCACACACTCACACTCACACAGACACACACTCACACAGACAGACACACACTCACACAGACACACACAGACACTCACACAGACACACACACAGACACTCACAGACACACACACACACTCACACACAGACACACACACACACACACACACACACAC
>NW_015551074.1:527852-528874 GCF_001515605.1 Sinocyclocheilus anshuiensis | reverse complement strand
CAGACACACACAGACACAGACACACAGACACTCACACAGACACACACACAGACACACAGACACTCACACAGACATTCACACAGACATTCACACAGACATTCACACAGACACAGACACTCACACAGACACTCACACAGACACAGACACTCACACAGACACTCACACAGACACAGACACTCACACAGACACTCACACAGACACAGACACTCACACAGACACTCACACAGACACAGACACTCACACAGACACTCACACAGACACAGACACTCACACAGACACACACACACACAGTGAGAGGATGTGCGAATGCATCAGTACCTTTTCTAGAAGAATCTTCACGCAGCTCACGTGACCCTCGTAAGTGGCAGACAGCAGCGGGGTGATGCCGTGTTTATCTGGAGCCTGTCGAGAAAAAACACAGCAAAATTCACACATGCTGTGAGCGGAGAGGAACATACAAACCCTTGAGCACATGAGTGTAATTATCTCTGAGGTGCTCTATGAATCAGACGCTGGGTTATCAGGCGTCTTCAGAAGTCTCTCGTCTCACGAGCATTTCCCCGTAAAACATTTTTGTTACATGAACATTTTTTTGTTTTTGTTTCGTCAATTTAAATACAATTATTTTAATTAAATTTAAATAAATTAAAATAAATTAATTTTTATTTAAATTTCAGCTTGTCGCTGAGGCAGAATTTCTCATTTTACACAAGTTTAACTTTATGTACTAAGATAATTAAAAATGAAATAAATATTAAAGGGGTGGTTCATTGTTTTTTTTTTCTAGGATGCTAAACCGCTTCCCGCCCCTCACCTCAGCGGCATGTGCTCCGGTTGTATTGTAAACAAAGGCGTCGTTAATATTGCTTATCAGCTTGAGCCCGGTTGAGAAGCAGAGGATATTATTGAAAAGGATCGAGCAGAACCTGTGCAAGCACGGCTTTTAATGGTAGGCCTATGTTTTTTGTTTGTTGTTGTCTCATACTTTTAGATACGCTGTTGTAAATGCTACTGCTTATGTT
>NW_015551074.1:524485-527789 GCF_001515605.1 Sinocyclocheilus anshuiensis | reverse complement strand
TAAAAGACGATATCTCCGTTTGCATTGAACTTTCAGCTTCGTAACTTTGCAGATATTGTTTATGCTCAAACAGCAACATTACACACTAACTAACGTTAATAAAGTGAAATCGCAATGAACCACCCCTTTAATATTGAGGAACAAACTTGGTGTGTTTTTATTTTAAATTATTACATTATACTCCCAAACAAGTAAAATATAATTAAATATTTTGATATGATTATTATTTAATACACATATTTAATATAATTTTAATAAACAGAAAAATATAAATTAATAAAAATATAATTTATTATAATCCTATAATATTAAAATATAATATTACATTATTTTAATAATTATAATTTTGCCGTTTTTTGTTTTGCCTTAACATATTTCATAATATGAAGATGTTTTTGCAGCATTTTATTTCACTAGATTATCCCAAAATATCCACAAAAAGATTGATACTTAACCTATAAATCATTTATCTAAAAAAACAAAAAACAAATTAAATTACTAAAACTTTAACTAAAATTAAATGAATATGGAAAGTATGAAAAAACTAACAAAAGTGTCTCAATGATACACAATGGTTGTGATTAATAAATTGTAATTCCAAATTACATAATTTTATTTAATTATAATTTAGGAGTCTTTTGCTTTGAGCTCACATATTTGTATGCAGTATTTAATCTTACTGAATTATTCCAAAACAGGCACAAATAGATTGATATTTAATCTATAAACCATTTATAGACCCTTTTAAAAATAACAAAAAATGCTAAAAATGACATGTTATTAATATGTGATACCGCGGTGCACCTGGTGAGAAAGTTTGGGGTCATAATTGTGACCCTGGAGCACAAAAGCAGTCTTAAGTCGCTGGGGTATATTTGTAGCAATAGCCAACAATACACTGTATGGGTCAAAATTATCCATTTTTCTTTTATGCCAAAAATCATTAGGATATTAAATAAAGATCATGTTCCTCACACACACTCTCTCACACACACTCTCACACACTCTCTCACACACACTCTCACACACACACTCTCACACACTCTCACACTCACAGACACTCTCACTCTCACACATACACTCACACAAAAATTGACACTTAAGACTGGTTTTGTGGTCCATGGTCACAAATGTTTTTTTAAGTTTTTGAAAAAAGTCTGTTCTGTTCGCCAAGGTTGCATTCATTTGATCAAAGAACGGTAAAAACAGTAATATTGTGAAATATTATTACTACTTAAAATAGCGGTTTTCTGCTTTAATTTTGCAGAAGTGGACATGCTGATAGAAGGCGAGCGTGAATCACTGGCTGGCGGTTTGATGCTATCAGGTTTTGGCGAGTAATAACTGCCTCTGTGACTCCACATTAAACATTTACATACAGTCTGGAGCCGATAGTCATCTAAACACACACACACACACACACACACACACTCACTCTCACGCACGCACTCGCACTCTCAGACGCACGCACACTCACACTCACGCACGCACTCGCACTCAGACACACACACACACACACACACAGACACGCTCACACTCGCACGCACGCACGCGCCACACACCCACACACACACACACACAGCACTGGAGAACAAGAGCAGAAGGACAGTTACGTTCACATCGGCTCCTTTAGACAGCAGAAACTCCAGCATCTCGGCCTGACCGCTGTCTGCAGCGTAATGAAGCGGCTTGCGGCCTCCTTCCAGAGTCCTGTTCACATCCTCAGCCTGCACAACAACACACAGCACACCGTTACATTACAAGAACAAACACTACTTCAGATTTAATATGAGGATAGGATACTTTAGTCATTATAAATATATTAATATTGAATATTATATTTATTATTATTAAAGATTATACTATCCAATATCATTAGTAGTTTGTTTGTTTATTTATTTATGTTATTATAACAAATTATATCATCTAATGGGGTTAGGGTTCATCATTAGGTAGCACTGATTAATAATATTTATTATTCAATATAATTATATTATATACTGAATAATTCAATAGAATTATATAATTTTTTAATATTTTAAATATGATTTAGGATACATTAGTCATTAAAAATAACATTGAATATTAAACTTATTATTCAACAATTATATGATTATGTTGAATACTGATTTATTCAATATAACATTTTAAATTTTTTTGTATGATTTAGGATACTTTAGTCATTATAAATAATACTGAATATGAAATAATATTATACCATTCTATTATTTTTTATTATTATTATGATAATATTTAATTACATTATCTAATGGGGTTAACATTCCCCATTAAATAGAATTTAATAATATTTAATATTCAATATAATTATATAGTTATATTGGCTAATGAATAATTTAAAATTTAACAATTATATAACTTTTTAAATATTTTTATATGATTTAGGATACTTCAGTCATTATGAATAATATTGAATATTAAATAATATTATATTATATAGAGTTTACTATTTAATATTTATGTATTTTTTATCATTATAATAATACTGAATATTATGCAATATGATTTTAGGGTAAATATAATAATAATAAACAAATTCTTATACAAAAATTAATCTTAATATTATTTAATATAATTTTATTAATATAATGTAGGAGCGTTTTGTTTTAATCTAAAATGTTTCATAATTTGAAGCATTATTTCATTCACTGAATCATCCCAAAATAGACATAGACAATTATTTAATCTATAAAATCACAAAACACACAAACAACATCACCTGATCATCTGAAGTCATCCATTAGACCTTATTCAATTGTTCAGATTATGTTTATTTAGTTAATTGCTTTTATTACATGTTTTGACACTTCACTTTTTTACACTATTTGTGCCATTAATATTTTCATTGTGTAATAATCACTCCACTGTGTCTCGTATCTAGCTGTGAGTATTTAACACGAACCTCAAGGGTTTAACTGCTTAAGTCTGATGATGAGCAGCACATTCACACAGCAAACCATCATGTGAACCTGCTGCGAGTGTGAACTGAGGTAAACCGCTGAGCTAAACATATCACACACACACAAACGACAAAACACTCAACACTGAATGAGCAGCTCCAGATCTGCAGCTCCACTCTCATCTGATGGGTTAAAGTTACGCTGTAAAGTGATGATAAAGGTGAGATATTCTGAGGCTGACAGAAACGAAACCACACGACTCTCCATTCAGAAGCTGGAGCCCAAAGCACCTGCGGCTTCCTGCCCACATCCTCAAACCACACGCACGCACGCACGCACGCACGCACGCACGCACGCACACACGCACGCACACACGCACACACACG
>NW_015551074.1:521880-524464 GCF_001515605.1 Sinocyclocheilus anshuiensis | reverse complement strand
ACACACACACACACACACACACACACACACACACACACACTCACTCACTCACTCACAAACGCTCCCATTAGAGGAGGAGGAACAACTCCGGAACACAAGCCATTATTCAGCACACACACACACACACTCCTCTGGGGTCTGCAAGTGTGTGTGTGTGTGTATATAGTTACACAAGGTGATATTGTGACACAGGATACACACTTTAACAGATGACCTGCTACAGCCCAGAATGTGTGTGTGTGTGACATTAGCTGAACGTCTTTAAACCGTTAACAACCACCACACAGAACAAACCTATTATGGTAATACCATAGTACTGCATGATTACTATATTTATGGTACTTACTTGTTACTTAAAAAAATGCGTATTATCATCATTAAAACAGCAGATAAAACACTGAACTGCCTGACGCCATTTCGAAAATAAACATCCTTAAAAACATCCACCTGTTGATTTTAACATGAACAAAAATGGATGTTGCATATGGATTTGCGTGATGTCTATAACACTTACATTAACCTAAATCACCATGTGATCAAATCATCATTGCAAAGAAAAACACATCCGTCTTCATAATCTGTCATTAAAAAGTAAAATCGCGCTGCACCTCTGAAACGACTTTCTATTTCTGATGACATCATCAGTTCCTCGTTTCCTATTGGGTAACGCTTCAGGAGGAAAACTGACTGCTGAAATAAGGCTTTAAAAGAGAAGAACTACAAAAATATATAAAATAGTCAGCTAGTTAGTAGTTGGAGTCACCTAATAATTACATTACAAAAAATATCCACATCCACCTGTTGCTTTTACCATTAACAAAAAGTACCACGGTATATGTTTTTGGACATACTGTCATCTGGACATCTAAATGGACTCAAATCATCATATTGTGCTCAAATCATTATTGCAAAGAAACACATTTGTCGTCTTAATCTTAAACGATTTTTCTTTCCAGCTGACATCACCATTCCCTCTTTTCCTATTGGATAACGCTTCAGGAGGAAAACTGAGTGCTTTAAAAGAGAACTACAACAACAACAAAAAAAACACATTCAAAAACAAATAAGAGATAGATAGATAGATAGATAAAATAGGTTGTGATGTGTTTCATATTGACTTTAATTGTTTTACTGAATCAAACATGGTTCAGGTAGAAAATCTTCTAGAAAACATCCACCTGTTGCTTTTACCGCTAAGCACCATGATATTATACTGGTTTCTGTAACATACCACGGTAGGGAACATGTTATGCCCAAAAGCAAAACAAAAAGACATGAACTTTCTTTTATTCCTCGTGCTTTTAAATTGTTTTATAGATTACCTATCTGTGGTGTTTTGAACAGGTTATTTTTGACACATTTCAGGTTGTGCTTCTAAGAGAAAAAGTAACTGTTCTTTTTTTTGTGCTGCAATAACCTGCCTTGTCAAACTTTAAAAATAAAACTAAACTAAACTAATGTTAAAGGGTTAGTTCACCCAAAAATGAAAATTAGACTGCGTTTTACTCACTCTCAAGGCATCCTAGGTGTATATGACTTTCTTCTTTCAGACGAATCCAATCGGAGTTATATTAAAAATTGTCTTTGATCTTTCAAGCTGTTTAATGCCACTCAGCGGGTGTTGCATTGCTTCAGTCCAAAAGAAGTTAAATAAAAAGCGTCCATCCATAAAAAAAGTGTCTCACATGGCTCCGGGGGGTGAACAAAGGCCTTCTGTAGCGAATCGATGCGTTTTTGGATGAAAAATATCCATAATCAAAACGTAATAATCACTTTAATAGCAGCTCCGGGAGGATGTCGTATGAGGTCAGTGTTGTGCATGCGCCGCTCAGAAGTGATGAACACGGAAGCGCAGCGGAGAGATCAAAACAAAACAACAGTCACTAACAGGGCTGTACAGTGCTGTACAGACATATATGTCGCACGTGCTATGAAAAAACTGGTCTGTGCGATGAATAAATTTACCACTGTAGCACGCGTGCGATACAGTTTTGCATGTTCATAACACAACCGATTAATAGTGTGAAGTGATTTCTTGTGCTTGTTTGTGTGTGTGAGATTGATTATACTTGGTAGTCAGGGGTGTGCGATATGACGATTTTTGATCGTGGACTATTAAAATGTCTCCATGATCTGCTTTTGAAGAAATATTGTAGTATCTGCTACAGCGCACATTCTATCAGCTGCAGTTCTGCCGCCTCCCTCCGTCTCAATATACTGTACAACGCCACATGCATTCACATCAGTGTTAACTCAGCGGTAGAGTTACTCTCACGGGACACTGCACTTATGCGCAATCACAAAACTACATTATTTCCATCTGCTTTAAAGCAATACCGGTTAAACCTTTAATTCACGTGCTGTTCTGAATGCGCTTTTTCTGAGCTTGTACTCATGAAGCGATGGCCTATGCTACAAAACTTTCAACCTCTGTAGCACCAGTGCTATGTGAAAAAAAAGTTAACGTACAGCCCTGACTAATTAGAAGTACAAAAGAGGATTTGTAACGAAGAATGTTGGAGGATTTCGATATAAGCCAAGAGGAGACTGGTTTTCCTTTGCTAAAGTAAGGAAACTTTGCTTC
>NW_015551074.1:507639-521802 GCF_001515605.1 Sinocyclocheilus anshuiensis | reverse complement strand
CCGACTGGATTCGTCTGAAAGAAGAAAGTCATATACACCTAGGATGCCTCGGGGGTGAGTTTAACACAGCCTAATTTTCATTTTTGGGTTAACTAACCCTTTAAGCCTTTTGTTTCAGTACCAAGGTAATGCAATGGAACTCATTGACAAACCATGCAGTGCTACAGTAGACTATAGAGACTGTGGTGATCATTCAGAGGCACTGTACATATAAACCAGCAGGGCAAGCATCACAGTGCTGTACTGTAAGGGTCTATAAAGCTTCACGAGCTGTCAGACCTGTTTGGACTCGTTTGTGAATGTATGTGATGACATGAGGTGACACACAGAGAGAGAGAGAGAGAGAGAGACTGTATTATAGGCCTGCGCTCGTAAACTGTCCAGCGTCTGCGCTGCGGGTGTCATTTCATGCCTTCGACTGTTTAACGGGTGTGTGAAGCAGCTTCGCGGATCACTCACCGGGTTCCGGGTGTTTTTCGGGTTTGACAGAAAGTTTGTGATCAGACACTGACGCGATCCGCCTGAACTGCAGCTATCAGCGGCACGAACTTCCGCTATCACACTAGCGCCTGCAGACACTTCAGAATAAGAGTCCCCTTCCACACCCACCGCCTCAGATCTGACACGATAAAACGGTACATGTAAAATAAAATTACAACAATGCAAATTGAATAAGTAAGCAACACAAACATTAAGATAATAATAGTACCGAAATAAAATATCATACTAATAATAATAATACAGGAATAAATCAAATGGCATAAACTTGGGAAGCGTCGTTTCAAAATAAGAGTCGACTTGTCACTCAATACACTTGCTGTGTATAATAAATCATATGTTACGCTAAATAAATATATAAACAAATACAGGACAGAAATATATTCCAACTGTTAATAATAACATATATATTAAGTTGAGAGATGGCACAGATGGGACCTATTAATTTTCAGGAGGTCAGTTTGAAGAGTGTTAATGTGCCGGTGGCGCTCTTCATAAATCAGAGATGAAATGGATCAAACCAGTTAAACTCAGTTTGAGTTCATTATGAGGAGGAGGATTTGCCATTCAGACGAATATAATGACTGGAGGTGCTGCAGGGTTAACATAATCTACTGGTAAATCTATTCAATTACATAAACAATGTCTGTCTAGTGGTATTATTACAGCTTTAGATCTATATTTGCATGTAAATGTTTAAATTAGTTAATGTTAAAATGTTTTTTGTTGTTATCTGGGGTGTTTCATGAATGTATAAATGAATAGAGAAATACATACTTTTAAATGGTTGTTAATATGCATATCCCAGGTAGCGAAAAATGTTCCAAGAACGTTTTGCTAATGTTCCCATTAAAGGGTTAGTTCACCCAAAAATGAAAATTAGCCCACAAATTACTCACCCTCAAGTCATCCTAGGTGTATATGACTTTCTTCTTTCAGATGAATCCAGTCGGAGTTATATTAAAAATAGCTGTTTAATGGCACTCAGCGGGTGTTGCATGCATCAGTCCAAAAGAAGTTAAATAAAAAGCGCCCATCCATAAAAAAAAGTGTCTCACATGGCTCCGGGGGGTGAACAAAGGCCTCCTGTTGCGAATCGATGTGTTTTTGTAAGAAAAATATCCATATTCAAAACGTAATAATCACTTTAATCTAGCTTGCGCCAACAGTTGTAGACAGAAGCAGTTCCGGGGGAATGACGTATGAGGTCAGCGTTGCGCATACTGACAGCCAGAAAAAAAAAAAATGTTTTTAGGAATAAACTGTTCAATAAATAAGTGTGAATGATGTATGAACAAACCCTTCAGTCAGAATATAGATAGGAATAAAGTTTGGTGGATGTAGCTGAAGTAGAGCGAAAAAAATAAAAAAAACCTTTAAAAATGTATTATTACTGAAATCTACAAATGCAAATAGATAAAGAGCAATAAAATATATACTGCATGTGTACTGTGGATGTTTTCTTTCCACTTCTAGGAAACTACACATTATGAAAAGCCAAAATGCCCAAAATCACATTTTTGCATGTAGTGTCTTGCCTTAAAAACAACAAAGGTACCATATAAACTCATGCTGGTGTGAAATCATCAGGTTTCTCTGCTTGAAGATCAACTTCAACACACAGAGCAAATAACGGCTGAATATGAAAATAAGTAACAACAATTGGAAAAGTTTTCTTCCGCTCTTCATCCAGAGGGACGAGCACAGGCAAACTTCAGAGGAAATTCAGGCATGTCTTCCTGTAATTATGTCCAAACAGCAGCAGAACACAGGCATTTTAGACGGGGTTTCTGGGAAAACGAGAAGCAGAAATATTTTGTGTTTGAAACATCAGCAATAAACTCATACTGCAATGCAGAGATTGACAAACTTCTTTTATCAGCCAAACACCGTTGACCTAAGATATTTTCTGTGATTGTAAGTTCATATTTCAATCATTTAACAACACATTTGTAGGTTCACGGTTCTCTGATGTCAGTTAATGGTCACATGACATGCAGATAAATAAAATTTTAGAATAAATAGCTTCTCATCACCCTGGGAAACCCTGCTATGATGAATTTAAATTGTGGGTTCAGGTACAAAGTGACAGTAAAAACTCAACAGAATAACATGTAATGAAATAATCACTGTATGCTGTTTAGCTAGTTTTCACAATTTCTCTAATGTTTTTGAAAAGTTATATATATGTTAGGACAAAATGTTTTTCAAGTAATGTTTATGGAACATTCTTTTAACTTAATATTTGATTTTACGTTCTCATAATGCTGAGAAAAAAAATTGTATTCTTAGAATATCAATTAATTCTTAGAATAACATTCTCAGAATATCTTTATGATGTTATTTGTACTTGAACATTCTAAGAAACGTTTTTGCAACCTTTAAATAATGTTATAATCACGAAAACTGGACATTATAACATTCTTAAAATATTAAAAATAAACATTCAAATAATATTATACCTTAAGTGAAAATAAAGTTAGTAGAATGTTGTCTTCAAGAAAACTGGACATTTCAACATTTTAGAAACTACAATGTTCCCACAATGTTTTTATAACCTAAATTTGTTACTTGGGCAACTTAAAAAAAAAAAAACTGTTGCAAGAACGTTTTTCTAACATTCCCATTAGGTTATGAAAACATTATTTCTGAATGTTCTCTGAACATTCAAAACGTCTGGCTTTTTAAATATTTAAGAAACGCTCTTTCTTGGTTATGCAAATGTTAAGGGAACATTCCATTTCATAATTTTGAGAACACTGTAAGAATGTTACTTTTGAATGTTCTAAAACAAGTGGTAACATTTAAAAAAACATTGGACGAATATCTAAAATGTAAAAAAACATTGAACAATATATGAATGAAGTTTCTGTACTGCAGCCCTGAATGTCAGCGGAGATCAGGACAATTAGATGAGCCCCAGAGACAGATCCCCAGTTAAGACCGAATGAAGTTTCTGTACTGCAGCCCTGAATGTCAGCGGAGATCAGGACAATTAGATGAGCCCCAGAGACAGATCCCCAGTGAAGACCTTGTCTCCTAGACGGCCACAAGAACCAGATGAGTCCTCTGCACAATCTGACTTTGCTGCAGCCTGGAGCTGAACTGCTGGTTTTGTCTGGTCAGAGGAGAACCGGCCCCCTGACTGAGCCTGGTTTCTCCCAAGGTTTTTTCTCCATTCTGTCACCGATGGAGTTTTGGTTCCTCTGGCTTGCTTAGTTGGGGACACTTCATTTCCAGCGATATCGTTGACTTGATTGCACAGATACTATTTAAACTGAACTGAGCTGGATGATCACATCCCTGAATTCAATGATGAACTGCCTTTAACTGAAAATTGAGTGTTTACTATTGTCACTTTGCATTATTGACACTATTTTGCTATTTAATGCTGTAAAGCTGCTTTGACACAATCTGTATTGTAAAAAGCGCTATATAAATAAAGGTGACTTGACTGTACTAAGCTTTTGAGAACATTATTAATGACCAGATAACTCTGAAAGACTGTTCTATTGGAGTTTCTGGAAGAACGTTCATAATATTACCTGTTAGCCAGGCTCTCAGTCTCAGTGTGGTTGTAATGTGATTCAGTCTACTGTAGTTTAGTTCATGTGTGTCCGATTCTAATCAATCCGCTCACCAAACCTGATCAGATGGAGCTGCTGCTGACCTCCTGTTGTCACGCTCCTCCTGGGCTCCCATAATGCCATGTTTTCTCCCATCATCCATCACTGCTGTCATGTCCAGCGCAGCAGCCGCAGGGGATTTGTAGATGTGAGGTCTGATTGTGCGTGACAACTTACGAGCCAATCAAACCCCCCGCTTTCATCATGAGCGATGCATGTCAGTCCTCTCCAGCATCTGATCTCAGCTTAAACTGTCATATGAAGGCTCGAGTTCACACAAATGGCACAAATCTACACTAAATGTAACTTTTAATCGAAATTGACATGACATGCTAATTAAAGGCGTCATGTGCAGCTGAACACACGAGGGGAGTGTTCGCTAAACTGCAGCCGCTGATTTGTTTGCACACTTCTAGCACTTGATTCACTAAATGAATTATGCAAATTAGGCAATGGTCTGTGCAATAACTTAACGACTTAAATGAAATACTTTCAATAATTGAAATCACACCACAACCCTACTTCAGCACATTTGTCACTTGGTTAAACTGGATTGTTGGTTGTTAGAAACTAAAGACAACCGACTTCCCCACGGGGCCTAATGGTTAGAGAGTCGGACTCGTAACCCAAAGCAAGGCACCGAACCCCCAACTGCTCCCCGGGCGCCGCAGCAAAAAAAATGGCTGCCCACTGCTCCGGGTGTGTGTTCACGGTGTGTGTTCACTGCTGTGTGTGTGCACTTTGGATGGGATAAATCAAGAGCACTAATTCCTAGTATGGGTCACCATACTTGGCCACATGTCATGTCACTTCACTTCACTTGTCACTTAAGTAAAAAATAACACAATAAATCGCTTAAGTTAGAAGCTTTTAATGATGATTTGTTTCAGCTTTTGTCTTCTCAAGATAATTAAGTTAACTGCTGGAGTGGAGTGGTGTGGATTATTGTGATGTTTTTATCAGCTCTCATTCTGACGGCACGCATTCACTGCAGAGCATCCACTGCTGAGACACTGATGCAATGCTACATTTCTCCAAATCTGATGAAGAAACAAACTCATCCTAATCTTGGATGGCCTGAGGAGGAGGAGTACATTTTCAGCAAATGTTCATTTTTGGCCGAACTATTCTTTTAAAAACTTAAATATAAGTTGCATTAACTTTAAACAAAATTAAACTTTTACATTTATTGGCCGAAAAGTTTCCGCATTATTTGTTAAGTCCAATTTCGTGATCTGCTTAAAAGATCGATTCATTCACAAATTGCTACATTTATGCTCATTATATGAACCTGGTACCTTGCAAACACATTTTCATTGATTTAACCCCGATTACTCGAACGACTAGAAATGGTTTAAAATGAGAAAGGCGATTTACATTTTTGTGCACAATGTGCATCAGACAGGCAGTGAACACACTGTGGACCTACCATCTAAATGTGCATTTGTGTGGAGGATTCGTAGGATCAGTAGACAAAACACTGATGCTCATGGTGTTTCTCTCTCGGGGTTAATGAGACGCACACATGAGCCTCCTACAGACGGTCTGTGTGTGTCTTGTGTCCAGCAGGAGGCAGCGCTCTGGAACACATGCAGCCATTCAGCTCTCCTGCTGCTTTCTCATCATCCCTGTTCTGACAGAAACAGAAACAGCCGGGTACCTCTCGCTGACCTCTGCCTGCCCAAAGGACTAGCAGGATGAATTCAGAATACTATCACATACTATATGGCAGAAAGAGTAAGAGTTGAATGCTAGTATGCTATTCTAAATTCAGTGCTAGTGTACTGGTCACGACAGAGCACAGTATACACTGAATGCTCTGTGAAGCTGCTTTGCAACAATCTGTATTGTATAAAGCGCTATAGAAATAAAGGTGGCTTGACTACTAGTTTCAGTAGCAGTATGCAGCAATACATTCAGACTGACCTCATCACACTCATGTTTAATGCATCCAATGTCACTGTGGGAATAATAACAGTAGTTTTGATTTTTAAACCTAAGTTTTCACAACTTTTAGGATTGATTAAGCATTACAGTTGAAAAGAGGATGGATGGATGGATGGATGTTTTGCTCAATAGATCATACTGAGAGGAGGGACGTGAAGTGTGTTTTTGCAGAAGGGAGGGGCTTCGTTCTGTTCCGACTGACCAATAGAAATGCAGCTGATATACAGACGTCTTGTTTACATCCTTTATCATCATCATCATCATCATCATCATGACCACATAAAGGACATTGTCATTATATACATTATATCAATTACATGTAATGATCTCAGAAGCGTCCTATATGAGACTTTTGAATTGCTGCTGATTATATAATTTGTTATGCTGAATAATGGATTAATTGCAGTCATTGTTCTCAGCCGAGTTCAGTGAACTCGAGCAAACCTAGTGTGTTAATGCAGTTATTCAGAGAGTGACAGAAACATTTGAAGAGCTTGAAACAGAGGAAAACGTGGATTGAAAATGATGTGAAATCCATAGACAGTGGACACACACACACACACACTTGCCTTGGGTATGTTCTTCATCAGGTTTTATGTCGGGAACAAGCTTCTAGGCTGCAGTAAAGGAGAACGTCTGCCTGTGGGACACAAACACAAACCGCTCGACCTCAGACGACCCTCATCTCACTCGCTCACTAGACGTGGTGTGTGTATATTCTAGTGTGCTTAATAGACAGCAGGGTCCCTCACTGACTCTGATAAAAACATTCCGATAAATAAAGCATTTCTTCCTGGAGCCACTGAGATTACAGTGGGAGCCGCTTGCGACACAATAACACGTTCAGGCAGATGTCTAGAGGTCTAATGGCTGTTATCACGCGGCTCCTCTGGGCTCCGAGGTTCATACAGATGATATATAGTGTTCAGCAGACAAACAATCAGACGAGTCCTGGTTTAGCTTTAGCTGTAAACATTCACACACAACCTTTGGTCTCATCTCATGAACCATTTCACATTTTCACATCACCATTAAGGCATTTCTTAGTTGTTTATCAAGTTGTTTTCCTCACGGAGAGCGTTAGCTGTTGGTAGTTTCAGATTTTACTGCCTTTGTGGGAGTTTCTTGAATTTTTAAAATGTTCATTTTAGATATTTTTGGGAAGCAAAAAAGCAGGTGTTTTGTGGAGAGGGTAATTAAGCTTAATAACCAAAGCATCATTTACTCACCCCAATGTTGATCCAAACCTGTGTAGCGAATCAGCTCATGGGGAAATATGAATAATTATCTACTGTGCCTTGTGCCTCTTGCGATGGAACATGCAGTGATTTTCCCTGCTTCGCATTCCATTAGGTCGTAAATGTATCTGGTGTCAGGGTTGCCATGGTAACCAGGGCCCTGGGCCCTGTTCACAGACAACTTGGCACCCAGTATGTTTATTGGGTGAGGGGTCTGTGAACGTTTGTTAATCTAATGAATAACTGATTTGTTAAATCAAATGAAAAATGGTGTGTCTGATTGGTCCAGACGCTACACCTGTATTTTCTTCTCTGAAACAAAAAAGACGAACATTTATGCACCTCTTTTCAACAGATCCAATAGATCTATGATTGTCAGAACAATAGATAAGATAGATGTGTAAAGGCTGTGCAAACACACACACACACACACACACACACACACACACGCTCGTCTTCTAATTAAAACATGAATATTACTGCATGAGTTGATTCTTATTAAGCTAAAGCAGCAGCCTCAGTATAATGAGTGTTCAAACTCTCAAATTAACTAAACTGCACAGCAATTACACAGACACAAACAGAACAAGCCATTTACACACATTCAGCTGCTCTCTCTCTATTGTTCTCAGTGTTCTTCTCCCTCATGTGGAATTAATTAATGCAGACAGACACTCGCTCTGTAGGAAACTCCAGTGAGTGTGTAAATATAACCTATATATGGAGACTATATTTTTTCAATTGGGTTTAATCAGGTTAAATAAGAAATGCATATTCACCCAAATAACCAGAGAATATGGCATTGTTAGTTGATTTTATTGATGAACTAGTTAATCAGCTTGTACTGATATGAAGTAGAAGCAGCAACATAACCAAGCGAGCAGCTCATATAGTGCTGATTCTACAGACACATGCGCCTCACGCAGGATAGACACTCTGCGGTATTTTGCTGAACTCTGTTCTGCTTTGGTCAGTGTGTAAATGTTCCTTTTTTCCTGTCTTAGGATTGTGTTTCAAATGTGATGTTTCTGACTATCTAAAGTTTACTAAAAGGAATTGTTTCTATGTTGAAATTGAACACAGAATCTCACAACGGTAAATGATCTGTGTGCTGAAAAGTGCTGAATGTTCAATAAGGGTCATACTTATGTATTTCTTGGTCAGACTATAGTTACTGAGTTCTGACTAAAGGGGAAGTGGGAAAAAAGCAGCAGTTGTTATTTTCACACACATCTCTCCCTCCGTCCAGTGTAAAAGCATTTAGAGCTTAAGATCCGAGAGGATTTCTGTCGTCTTCAACTCTTTTCTCTGGTAATTCATTTACACACAACACAGTAAACCTTCTGTAGTTTTCAATTTTGCTTTATTGTCAATTCTGTATTATAATATAGGCCTAATTGTGTGTTTTCATTTGTTTGTTTATTCTGCTGTAAGTTGAACGTAAATGATGGAAACATTGGTGATGTTCCTCCTCACTGGATCTCTGATACAAGGTCTCATTCCTAGATTATTCCTCTATTCTATTTAACAAGATGAATTATTATTATTTTATTTATTTATTTATTTATTCATTTATCAGATGCTTTTATCCAAAGCGAGTTTGTTGAAGTAGTAAAATAACTCAAATTAAATAAAACTAAAACTCCCGTATACTACGCGTTCAGTGTAAGACAGGAATTATATCAATCTGTGCTGAATGATCATCTATAGTTAGTGCTGTAAATCATAAAGTAATCGCCTGAATGATTTTCTCCTCCACTAGATGCTCCTAAAAACACATCAGTGAGGATAAATCCAGCTGGTTTAGTTCTGGAGGGCCGTTCAGTGACTCTGATCTGCAGCAGTGATGCAAACCCAGCGGTGAACTACACCTGGTACAGAGACACTGAAAGACCTCTGAATCCAGTTCAGACTGGATCAAACCTGACCATCAAGAACACCGACCGGACACACAACGGACGATACTACTGTACAGCTGAGAACAAACACGGCACACAGAACACATCAGTGCTGCTGGACGTCCAGCAAACTCAGACTCATTTCTGTCTGCGTCCTGCTGACGATTAACATTTAAAGCTGATCACACCTGTTTCTGTGTTCATCAGACTTTAGATATCCATCCTAAAATCAACATTATTCAAAGAAAAACTCAACTTTTCTCTTTTGCTTTTGATTCACTGTTTATCTCGAGTGCCTCATAAATGTGACCCTGGAGCACAAAACCAGTCATAAGGGTAAATTTTGCGAAATTGAGATTTGTGCATCATCTGAAATCTGAATAAATAAGCTTTCCATTGATGTATGGTTTGTTAGGATAGGACAATATTTGGCTGAGATACAACTATTTGAAAATCTGGAATCTGAGGGTGCAAAAAAATCTAAATATTGAGAAAATCATCTTTAAAGTTGTCCAAATGGCAATGCATATTACTAATCAAAAATTAAGTTTTGATGTATTTACGGTAAGAAATTTACAAAATATGTTCATGGAACATGATCTTTACTTAATATCCTAATGATTTTTGGCATAAAAGAAAAATCAATAATTTTGACCTATACAATGTACAGTATTTTTGGCTATTGCTACAAATATACCCCAGCGACATAAGACTGCTTTTGTGCTGTAGGCTCACATATGTTACTGTAAAATATGTTTGGATAGCGTGATTTGTTTTTCCCAAAGCAGTTACATGCAAACCTGCCTGATGATAGCATTACTGTGAGATACTGTACATCCATTTATGTATTTTAATTGCAAATAAAATTTCCATACATTTGTATTAGACAAGTGTACTTTTTATATGTGCTCTATAAATACATTTAACCTGACTACTACATTCATAACTCAGTTCTTCTCTGTTAAAGGGATAGTTCACCCAGCTTTCTGATATTCTGAAGAATGTTGGTAATCAAACAGTTGACGGTAGCCATTGACTTCCATAGTATGGAAAAAAATTATTATGGAAGTCAATGGCTACCAGCAATTGTTTGGTTATCAACATTCTTCAAAATATCTTCTTTTGTGTTCAACAGAAGAAAGAAACTCATACAGGTTTGGAACAAGTGGAGGGTGAGTGAGTAAATGATAATAATTAAAATTTTTGGGTGAATTATCACTTTAATACTTTTTTTGAGATTTTCAGTGAAAATATGAAGAGTACTAAACTGCTAAATGTGACTAAGACATAAATATATTAAAATATTAGAAAAATGTACATCATTCATTTTCTTTAAAAGCGCTTTACAAACAAATTTGACTTGACTACTAAACTGTGTGGGAAAAAATCCCACAGACGCACATTGAAGGATCTACAGACCAGAAGACCGCAGACTCTCAGACAGGAAAAAACACCTAGCAACCACACAGAGCACCCTAGCAACAGCATGTAAGTAACAAACAAACAACAAAACAAAACAACCTCACAAACGCCACTCACACTGTCATCAGATTTGGTAAAAACCCGGTATTTATTAACATAGTATTTAAACAGCCTGCCATTATGAATCCTCACATTCTTAAACACACACACACACACACACACACACACACACACACACACACACACACACACACACACACTCTTAAGTGTAATTACACCCTGTAATGCCCAGCGCTCCGTGTGCATGATGGATTATTGCATGACACCATTATTTAGCTGAAAAATGATTAATGGCGTACGAGCTCCATAAACACTGAGCATTGAGCTGCAACTGAGAGACAAGCCCACGGAGAGCATCTGTGACCCATACACCTCTGAAATAAACACCACCACGGCCTACATGAAATATGAGCCGCATTAAAGCGCCATTGTTCTCCATACGACAGGAGGAGCAGAATTCATTCAGCATTCGTCCAAGAGCGATAAACTCTTCATTAAAACTCCAGACGGCTGTACAAAAGCACTGGCACTAATGGAAAAGTGCAAAACTCCACGTAAAAAAAGCAAAAAACATGAGATTACAGCTGTCTGCCAAGAAAAAAAACAATGAATGTTGCTTGAAAGAAATAACTATTTCCTCATAATACTCCTGAAGAGCCGTCAGCGCAGAAAAACTCTGTCAGGATGGTGCCGTTCCAACATCTACCAGCTAACTAGACTATGCTAACTCTTAAATGAAAGTGTGACTTAGTCAGGGCTGCCAAGTCTACTTATTATAAATGCCTTTGCACTTGTTTTTTCCTGGAAGACACTAGACAGCTGTGGGTTGTGTTTTCTGGGCTTATTTTCAGATTAAAGTTGAGTATTTGGGCTTGTTTTATCATTATTTAATGTGTGATGTGTGTCAGTGCCATGGCAATCTCAAGTCCATTTCTTAACCAGTCTATTTTGACATATGAAGTAATTAGATTCAGCAACTTTATGCCATTACAAGCTGCTTTTGATGCAATTTCTTTCCTTTAACCCTTTATTCCTCACTTGGGGGTCACACTTCGGTCAAGTAAGACCGAAGACAATAAGCCTAACTTAAAAAAAAATAAAAATGAAATGAATGTACATGTTGTTTCATTAATATTTAATCTTTTGTATTTTGAGAGGGTTTAGGATTTAATGACACACTCTAAAAATAATGTGTTGGCTCAACAAAAAACATCTATTTCAACATTTATTCTCCTTCAGTCCTATGCAAAGCATGCTGGGAACTACCGCCCAATTTCCAAAGTTAACAACACAATTTTATTACGTTTCTACAACTTAATTCTTTAAGAAAATCAATTAATGAGTTTACATTACACACAATATTAAGTTAATGTAATAATCAATATCATTTTGTCAGCAGAACTCATCAAAATAATGTTGGCACTTTTAGGTTTCAAGGATTCAAGGAATAATTAAATTAATAAATTAGAATTTTTACCGTGCAACATGCGTTTTTTTTAAGTTGTGGTAACAGGTCTCCTTATTTATTATTCAGAGTGTACTACACAATATTCACTTTTAAATTATGCACCACTTATTTCTATATAAAATAACATACACATTAGAAACAATATGTATATAAGAGTGTTCTCAGACATGAATACTTTTACTAGTTTCTGCATTTTATTAGTTTCTGCATCTATATTTATACACTGACTCATTGTGACTGATTTGTAGATTGTGCTATAAAAAAATTGCTCTGTACTTTCCTACTTCCCATTCAATTCCTACAGCGGTCATTTTTGACCGTGAAAGTCACAAGTGTCTTTGTGTTCATAAAGCAAAGTTACCAAGTTTAAAACTTTACATTTTTAATTTTAAAATAACCAAAGATCATCAGAGGGTTCAATAATAAGTTAATATATGTGACAGTGAAAACGAAGTGTCTGGAGTTTATGTGTATTATGATTTTTGAGGACAATAAAATCATCAGTTTTTCAATTCAGTACATTTATCTCCTGATGAGATGGTCTTGTAGTTGGACGACTTTCTTTTGGAACAGACTAGAAAAGAACGAAAACAAACAATATTTGTGGCAGAACATTAAAAACTGTGACAAAATCCCTTTCTGTGCTTATTTTGGGCTTGTTTTTCCAGAGCAGGTCGATTATTTCTCAGATCAGATTCTGAAGATCAGACTCATGATGAATCAAAGCTTTCTAACAGCAGGACACGCCATGATCCCAAATGTTTTTTGTTTTAACACCAGCGATTCTGAAAGCGCTTTACTAATGAGCATATGTGGACTCAAAGCCACTGTCCTCGCTAACAAGTCCCTCTAATGACATCATTAATTATGTCCCCCAGCAGCTCAAATCTGCTGCATCAACATGTCGAGAACAACACAAAACCAGCATGTGGGGTGTGAGAGCAGATTACGGGTCAGCGTGAGACCACAGGAGCCGCGAGCGAGTCGCGAGGAGACGTGTGTTTTAGAACGGCTGCTGTCTGCTCTTAAACGCCACCATATGAGAGAATGAACGAGACCGTTCCCTGAGCTTCTGCAAAAGCTGCCTGAAGTCATCAATAACCAGTTTTTATTGTGAAACCAAATATGAAAGTGAATTTGTCTTCAAAGATCAGCTGCTCCACAATTATTTTATAGCTCTATATGTAACGGAGGCCAGCGAGTAAGTGCTGTTCAGGTAAACCTCACTCCCCTGATCTCAAGAGACGCACTAGCGACCGACGCTAGAGGCTGCAGTCTTTAGCCTCCTTGTTAGTGCGTCCGCCTCCCATGCCGGAGACCCACTCGGAGCGAGAACGAGGTGTGGCGGTGAGGACCCGGGAGAGAGGGGTTACATATACTCCTACTGGATGATAGGGGTGTAACGATTCATCGATATGGATCGATACATCGATACGATGTCTGATGATACGATGCATCGATGCCACACGTAAAATATCGATATCTGTAGTATAAATAGGGACCTTTATTTTGGCACTGTCCACATTTTCTCATAATGTTCGTCTATGCATTACCGCCAACCCGTGCATTCTCGTTCAAACTCACGTATCAGGACTCGATATAAGGACTGCCCGAAGGCTCAAGGTGAGCATCAAAGACGCTCTGGATTGTTGGCGGAACAGTCGAGCGCTGTGTGAGAAGTTTTCTGCGCACACATCTGAAGCGCGTGCACGCACACAGACAGCCGCATACTAAATTGAGCTCTCTTCCACTTTTTTGTGCATGGATGAATAAATACAGACAAAATTACATCAAAATGCGCGTTTTAGCGAATATCCTAGTAAACACAGTCGGTTAGGCATATGTCTTAACATAAACAGTTGAGAAAGAAAAGGCATGTGTATCAGTATATTAAATCCCTGCTTCGTTCTTAAAGTTAAAGCAAACTAATAATAAATCTAATGCTGTCAAAGAAAAATACAAGTGCTCACTCCTCCTGACTAAATAACCTTTGTAACATCAAAAAT
>NW_015551074.1:499716-507595 GCF_001515605.1 Sinocyclocheilus anshuiensis | reverse complement strand
AGATATATAATATCATAATATCGATATATCGATCGATATACTCCTGTATCGAATCGAATCATAATCGTACCGTAGAATTTTTTGAGGTATCGGCAAATATCGTATCGCTGGGTAGAATCGATATCGTATCGTATCTACACCCCTACTGGATGACAACTGTAGACTTATTTGTGTCTATATTATATATATGTATATATATATATATATATATATATATTACAAAAAAAACCTCAGGCCTGAGATATTAAAAAAAGAGCAAATGGTGTTTGTTTATAGTAGAAACCTGACAAACAGGGAACGTTTTCAGAACTTTAGCGTTTAACGTCCTGGCAAGGTTCTCTCAAAGTTCTGAACAAACGTTCTTCCAGTAACGTTAATAGAACATTCATTCGAATCTGGTGTTTAATAATGTTCTCAAAACGCTAGCACAGAAACATTATTTATTAGGGGTGTAACGGTACACAAACATGACGGTTCGGTACTTACCTCGGTTTTGATGACACGGTTCGGTACAGTTTCGGTACAGCAGGGGGGAAAACTTATTTTTTTTTATTAAACAGTGGTTTACTGAACAAATTTTTCTTAGGGATAAAAATCTACTTCAGCTTATGCTCTAAACTATAGTGAGCCCTTTTACATTACTATAAGGTTACAGTTAACAACGGAGCCCAAACTTAAATTTTATTTTTGAAATATAACAAGCAACACTCAACTTAAAAAAAACATGTATGCAAACATGTAAATTGCACATAATGTAGTTTTTAAATGAACTTCAAAATTATAAAAATTCTATTTGTTGCTGAAATATATTCATTTACACAGTGGCTCTCATAACTCGTTTCATAACAGCTTTATTTAAACATTTAATAATTAAGACATCACTAACAGGTAAAGTAAAATATAATGAGTATAGTCTAATATTTCGCAAAATGCTCTTCTCTAGACTTCATTTATAGCGCACTAACGAGCTGCAGACACTACGTGACATTTCATTTACAAACTGTTTTATTGACGTCTTTCCGCAGTTGAAACGCTGGTTGAGTAATTATGAGGCGTGAGATGTTCATTCATGTTTATTTCGCCTTAAAACTAGTAGTAAAGAGGAAGGGATGATCGCGCTGAACTGAGGCGTTTATATGTGATCAGTCGAGCCACATCAAAGAGTGTCAAAGCGGCATTTATTGTTTGAATTTCCTGAAAAAAAGGACATAATTTGAAAGATGAGACTTTGTTTCTTATTAAAAGTAACAATATTTAAAACTGGAAGTTTCCAATGTAGTCCCACTCGTGCAGTGGTTAAACCAACGCTGTATTTATTTGGTACACAGGCGCACCGAACCGAAAGACCCGTACCGAAAATTTCGGTACGAATATGTGTACCGTTACACCCCTATTATTTATACATCGTTCACCGAACGCTTTTTCTAGAAACATCTTTTTTTTAAATGTTGCTACTTGTTTCAGAACGTTCAGAGAGCATTCAAAAGTAACGTTCCAATAATGTTTGCAAAATAATAAGATAGAATGTTTCCTCTGCGTTCGCTAAACATTTTAGAAAACTGGATGCTCGGAGAACATTCAGAACTCAATGGGAATGTTAGCTAAACGTTCTTAACGGCTGTTCACACAGAATCAATGCACTACAGTACTTTTCCATTGTTTTTCTATATAAACACGCTAGACAGACGTGTTTGACCGCTGCGTTCACGACTCGTGTCTTTTGTAGCGTCTCATGCATGACATGCATTCTAAAAATGTAGTGTTCAAGTTAAAAGAAGCTTTAAAATGCCCTCTTGGCTGATTAGAACATATTTTTGAGTTGACCAGAATAAGCTGCAATGTGGATGTTAATAGTCAAACATCTGGCTACATGAATGAGCAAGAATATATTAGTATTCAACAGGAGGAAAACATTGACGTGTGCCGTGAAAGACAAACAGCTCAAGTTAAACTATCGGCCCTCAATTCACCAAGCACCAGATGCATTTCAGATTTCACAAAACTTTACCAAACGACCCTCGAGGAAAGTATGAACAGCGCAGACAAAGATCTCCACACAAAACACTGAAACAGATTTTAATATGAGTCAGGATCTCCGAGCGCATGTCAAGAGATGAGCGATGTTTTATGGGCCACACTTTAGACGTCATGGCTGAGAGTGTCTGATCTGATAGAAGTAAGAGTTTGACACATGAATGTGATCTAGAGGTTCGAATGCTTGGCAAACGCAGTCCTCAGAGCTGTATCCCATTTAACCATGCTTAAAGCCTTTATAAAGGTATTTAATGTAATGCATTATATCTTTCATAAATAATTGTAAGCAAAGTTAAAGTGCATTATAGCATTTTAAGGTTTGTCATGCATTTTAAACTTTCTTAAGGTGTAACAATGAATAGATAAGTATTATAATGTTATTATAACTGTGGTTACAATTATTCATAAGATCATACAATGCATTATAAAGTGCATCACAAGGCATAATTAATGCATTAAAACTACTTTTATAATGCATTATATATAAAGGCTTTAAGTAAAGTGTTACCGGGGTTTTTACTGATGTCGTAGATTAAAGCGTGAAAATATCTTGAGCTTATTTCAGGCATTTAACCACAAAAACCCATTGACTTCAGGAAAATGGAACCGGGAGTGTGCAAAATGTCATCCCTGTTGCACTCTATTAATCGGATGTGTTATTAATCAGCTACAGTAGCTGCTATGGTTTAAATGTAGTTTTCTCAGCAAGACTCTCTGCAAACTGTTGTCATTACACTAGTTGAGCTGGAAGGAAAAACTGACGACAAGTTGTGTGAACTGTTTGTGTGCTTAAGTCTTTCTGTGTAACTGAACTGACTGAAGGATCTCTTCATTAGCAGATAAGAGCAAATGGGTTTAAAGCTCCTCGATTCTGCACACTGACCTCATTCTTAAACTATTAACGGCTCAGGGATTTGCGCATACAATTAATGAAAACGCAACTGATTTAAAGGTTATAGCAAGACGGCAAAATCAGTCTTTTTTCATAGCTGTGAGTGCACTCTTAAAAATAGACAGCAATGCCATAGAAGAATTATTTTTTCTTATTGTGAAGAATATTTTAATAACCTAAAGAACCTTTTGTGCAATGGAAAGATTCCATGGATGTTAAAGGTTCTTCATGGAACCATCAATGCAAATAAATAACTTTTCATTTTAAGAGTGTGTTTCAAAACCTGTTGACAGGAACCTTTATTTTTTAAAGGTTATGTAAAGGTTAGAACAAAACATTCTTAAAATAACGTATATGAAACGTTAATAACATTATTAATATTTATGTACATTCTCATAATGTTGAAAGGAAAGGAAACGAAGTTCTAAGAATGTTTTTGTAATGTTTTCAGAAGACATTGTGACAACATTCATGGAATATTCAAGATGTTACTCGTTTTTGATGAATGTTCTTATAATGTTAATAAAAATGTTCTTAGAAAGAAATTTCTTGAAATATTATATGTAACTGATGAACAAAATCTTGGGAGACCTTTTTTGACCTTTAATCATTAGAAGGATCCGCTAACAGGGAATGTTCTCAGAATGCTCTCAAAATGATGTTCTTAATACATTAAAAAACATTCTTAGAACATATTTTCTACCTAGACAGCATCAAGAAGCTAATTATGCCGCCTTAGATTACAGTTTCAACACTGCACATGCCCTTTGTGGAGAAATCAATTTTAGAGCTCAAAGAAAGGTTCGTTTTAGAATAGCGGATGAGCCAAGTGAAATTATTTCAATTTTAAATACATTTCATCCAGTATGACAAAGTATTGATAAAACACTATTCACTCTAAATGAAAAACAATAGGTTTAGAGTAGCACATGTTAACATCAGTCGTTGTTGTTGTCTGTGCAGAGTGTTTCAAACACACGAAAGTGCTTTCATTTCATTTAAGATGCTGTCTAAAAACTCACTAGCTGAGCTACTGTGTGCGAGAAAGATGGCAGTATTTGTTTCTCTTTGCAAGATCTGTTTTTCTGCTCTGTGTATATTTACCTGGTGCTCTGTTTGAATGACACACTATATAAACAATCACGCTTTGCCTAATGGGTAATTAATCAGGGTCCCTGATTAGAGGTGATCAATTACAGCCGTCTAAAGAGCACACAGTTAACCAGCGCGCTCTCTCTGAACTAAACCCAGTTCAACAACCCCTCATGATTAAAACTGACTTGCTGAAATCTCACAAAACAATTAAGAGTTTTGGTGCTTGGTTGTAACACTTGCCGTCACAACGCAGTCATTGTATATGCATCTAATATACAGTACATACACTAGCGGCCAAAAGTTGTGTGTTTTTGAAAGCTGTTTTGTTTTTTATGCTCTCCAAGGCTGCATTTATTTGATCAAAAATACAGTTAAGACAGTAATATTGTAAAATTGTATTACAATTTAAAATAACTGTTTTCTGTGAATATAATAGAATAGAATACTCTAACCTGTTAACATGGGCACTGAAAAAAATACACACACGGTGTGAAACCGGCCTTATTTAATATGAATATATCTCTCAGTTCGCATGGTATCGCGATACTACTTGGTATTGTGATACTTTATCTGGTATAGCATCGTAACGTGTTTATGGTATCGTGACAACCCTACTTTGTACTGGTGTACTATATCAACATCAATCATAAATTGATAAATTCAACCTGTTTAACAACGAACACCATGACATACACTAGACTTCAGTATTTGGGCTGTGTGTGTTATATGGTTCTAACGTGACTGAAAAACCGGTTCATTTCACACTCCTGCGCTCCTGTTTTCACCTCCATCCATGATGTTCTTCAAGTCGCTCCGTGTCTTTATCTCTGGCTCTGAATCTGAGCGCGGATCTGGCTTATTTTCTGCTGTCACCATCATTTTCTCCTGCAAACAAAAGCCCACAATATCAGGCACAGTATCTCACACACACACATGCTCATCCCTCATGCATACACATGTGTTTTAGAACAGGGTTTCACCATCAGAACAAGTGTGGCTGTGGTGAACGGCAGAAAAACACTGGTGTGTGTGTGTGTCTTTGAAATGCAGGGAGAAATGATGATATTCTCTCTGTGTGTAACTGAGTGAAAGAGAAATGAGCCGACGGGTACAGAGACACAGACTGTGAAGCACTCGACATCTGATACCTCATTTAATTTAATTTAATTCTATGTCATTTTAAAAATGGAGGGAGATTCATCTGTGTGGCTGCATTAGGACTCTGGTGTGTGACGCTGGGGAATAAATCATGGTGGAAAAAAGCGTAAAGAAACGAGACACAAACTGAGACGCAAACACCGAGAATCAGAAGATGATCGTGAGGCTGAACAGCCAAAGATAACAGCGAGGAAATAAAGCGCAGAAAATATGAGAATACAGTAAATAAAATAAAAAAAATATCAGAAGACAAAGTGCAGAAAAGATGAGAATACAGTAAATAAAGCGCAGAAAATACAAGAATACAGTAAATAAAGCACAGAAAATATGAGAATACAGTAAATAAAGCGCAGAAAATATGAGCATACAGTAAATAAAGCAAAAATATAATACAGTAAATAAAGCACAGAAAATATAATACAGTAAATAAAAAAAATATATAAGAATACAGTAAATAAAGCACAGAAAATATAAGAATACAGTAAATAAAAGAAACAAAATATCAGAAGACAAAGTGCAGAAAATATGAGAATACAGTAAATAAAGCACAGAAAATATGAGAAAACAGTAAATAAAAGAAACAAAATATCAGAAGACAAAGTGCAGAAAATATGAGAATACAGTAAATAAAGCACAGAAAATATGAGAATACAGTAAATAAAGCAAAAATATAATACAGTAAATAAAGCACAGAAAATATAATACAGTAAATAAAACAAAAATATAAGAATACAGTAAATAAAGCACAGAAAATATAAGAATACAGTAAATAACGCACAAAAAATATGAGAATACAGTAAATAAAATGAAGAAAATATCAGAAGACAAAGTGCAGAAAATATGAGAATACAGTAAATAAAATGAAGAAAATATCAGAAGACAAAGTGCAGAAAATATGAGAATACAGTAAATAAAATGAAGAAAATATCAGAAGACAAAGTGCAGAAAATATGAGAATACAATAAATAAAGCACAAAAAATATGAGAATACAGTAAATAAAATAAAGAAAATATCAGAAGACAAAGTGCAGAAAATATGAGAATACAGTAAATAAAATGAAGAAAATATCAGAAGACAAAGTGCAGAAAATATGAGAATACAGTAAATAAAATGAAGAAAATATCAGAAGACAAAGTGCAGAAAATATGAGAATACAGTAAATAAAATGAAGAAAATATCAGAAGACAAAGTGCAGAAAATATGAGAATACAGTAAATAAAATGAAGAAAATATCAGAAGACAAAGTGCAGAAAATATGAGAATACAGTAAATAAAATGAAGAAAATATCAGAAGACAAAGTGCAGAAAAGATGAGAATACAGTAAATAAAGCGCAGAAAATATGAGAATACAGTAAATAAAATTAAATAAATATCAGAAGACAAAGTGCAGAAAAGATGAGAATACAGTAAATAAAGCGCAGAAAATATGAGAATACAGTAAATAAAGCAAAAATATAATACAGTAAATAAAGCACAGAAAATATAATACAGTAAATAAAACAAAAATATAAGAATACAGTAAATAAAGCACAGAAAATATAAGAATGTAAATAAAACAAAAATATAAGAATACAGTAAATAAAGCACAGAAAATATAATACAGTAAATAAAACAAAAATATAAGAATACAGTAAATAAAGCACAGAAAATATAATACAGTAAATAAAACAAAAATATAAGAATACAGTAAATAAAGCACAGAAAATATAAGAATACAGTAAATAACGCACAAAAAATATGAGAATACAGTAAATAAAATGAAGAAAATATCAGAAGACAAAGCACAGAAAATATGAGAATACAGTAAATAAAATGAAGAAAATATCAGAAGACAAAGTGCAGAAAATATGAGAATACAGTAAATAAAGCACAGAAAATATGAGAATACAGTAAATAAAAGAAAAAATATCAGAAGACAAAGTGCAGAAAATATGAGAATACAGTAACTAAAAGAAACAAATGATCAGAATACAAAGTGCAGAAAATATGAGAATACAATAAATAAAGCACAAAAAATATGAGAATACAGTAAATAAAATAAAGAAAATATCAGAAGACAAAGTGCAGAAAATATGAGAATACAGTAAATAAAATGAAGAAAATATCAGAAGACAAAGTGCAGAAAATATAAGAATACAGTAAATAAAATAAATAAAATATGAGAATACAGTAAATAAAAGAAACAAAATATCAGAAGACAAAGTGTAAATGCAGAATACAGTAAAAGTGCTGAGAATATCAAAATCCATAAATAATGAGATACAGTAAAAGTGCTGAGAATATCAAAATCCATAAATAATGAGCAGAAAATATGAATAAACACTATTTTACATACAGTATGTGGGAAAATATCAGATTACAGTAAACCGACCGCATGTGAAATGTGCAGAATATGATCTATACAAGCATGAAACGATAATCTAAGCATAAAGGCGCGAGTCTCTGTCGGTGTCCGTGTTCACTGCAGAAGGACTCTTGAGGCGTTTCAAAGCGTCTCACCTTGGAATACATGCGTGTTTGTGTGTCTCTCTCATAACTTCACTGCTGACCTTCCCTCCATTAGCACTCGTCTTTGTCTGATAAGACCGTGTTCTGTTATCTGGAACGTACGCCGATTATTTTACCCAAGAGTCTCTGAGTGTGTGTGTGTGTGTGTGAGAGAGTGTGTGTGAGTGTGTGTGTGTGTGAGTGTGTGTGT
>NW_015551074.1:493837-499693 GCF_001515605.1 Sinocyclocheilus anshuiensis | reverse complement strand
TGAGTGTGTGTGTGTGTGTGTGTGAGAGTGTGTGTGTGTGTGTGTGTGTGTGTGTGTTTGAGAGAGTGTGAGGTGATACAGAGGACACGCTTTAAATGGAAACATACAGAGAGAAAGACAAGTGTCTCACACATACACTGATAAGGACACTTGCGCTGCACTTACTGTAGGAAGCCAGAGACACACACGTTTGACCGAGTGTGACGTGTGTGTGTGTGTGTGTGTGTGTGTGTGCATCCGGTGTTTCGCCCTACATGCACTATTATCAAACTATGTTACAAATAAGACTTGCAGTGATACCTGTTTTTTAGCTTTTATCCACATCTCTGTAACTCGCCTGCCCCTGAGACTGGACCTGATTGAAAACAGAGTGTTAAAGATGGTGTTAGTAAAGGTCCGATTCATGCACACTACTGTTCAAAGGTTTTTAAAGTTTTATAAGTCTCTTCTGCTCACCAAGTCTGCGTTTATTTGATCAAAAATACAGTAAAAACAGTGAGATATTATTGCAATTTAAAATAACAGTTTTCTATGTGAATCTCTGTTAAAATGTAATTTATTTCTGTGATGCGCAGCTGTATTTTCAGCATCATTACTCCAGTCTTCAGTGTCACATGATCTTCAGAAATCATTCTAATATGCTGATTTGCTGCTTGAGAAACCATAACCTGCGCTCTCCATGAAGTTTCAGCAAAGGATAAATGGATTTGCAGCACTAAAAATTGCTTGCAGTAGCTCTGCTACTAAATTTATTTAAAAATGGCTATCCATGGACAGCTATGATCAGCTGTTCCTTCATCTTGGCTGAGCTTTCAATGTTGTTACGGGAAAGGATGAAGCTGATTGGTTGGTTCTTGTCACATGACCCGCGGTGCGCTTGCGGCATTCTGAAAAGTTGAACCCTGCGTCTCAATGTTCATACTATCCATCCTAAATAGTATGTGAGATTAGAATAGGTGTGTCCCAAAGCATAGCATGTTGAAAAGAGTATGCCAAAAGTCCCCGGATGGTCTACTATTTCAGGTCGATTTTTGAAGTGTGGATCCGAGCACACTCTAATGGCTAAACTTGCCCACAATCCATTGCGCTTTGGCTAAGAATTCAGTCCAGAACTACAAACACGAATAAAACGCGGTAGAAAAAATACAAACGTGGCGGATGCGCGCGATCGACGGTTAGGTAGAGAGGTTTACAAAAAGGGGTTTGAGTTACTAATAATCAACATTTAACCTGGTAAAAAATATTTATTTATTGTTATCCGTGTTATATTTCATCTGCAACAGCAATGAGAACTTTTATAAACATCCATTTGGTCGTTAACTTTTAAATGCATCATTATGCAGAAAATAGAGTTCTCCCATGAAAGACCTGCGGCTGGCAGATCAACGAGCTACTTCTTTTCTCTCCAGTACGGTAGGAAGTTAAATGAAATGCAATGTGGAGGATGTTAACTGTGACAAGATGATTGACAGGCAAGTTTACAGTGACAGGGTGCGTGTAACGGGTCCGACAGAGCGTCTGTTAAAGACGCAGTTGTGTGACGTGATAGTATGTCCCAAAGCTTGCCTACTCTTCTACTACACACTCAAAAGTGTGTACTTTTTCTTCACCAAAAGAGTACGTACTTTAAGGGCGTAGTATAAGTAGGCACATTGAGATGCAACATTTATCTCGATGCGGCGCGGAAAAAATTAGCGCATCGCTTCCATTATGAGCGTGCCTGCCGTGCGTCTACATTTGAAATAACGAACTTGAGCGCAAAAGACGCAATATGTGAACGGCCCCTAAAGCTGCATGTCATTCAGTTCCTCGCATGTCAAACGTGTTCGAATCTACACCAGAAACTCTACATATAACTTTCAGACGGATAGAAACTTATTTGCACTAATTCGTCACAGGGCTGCAGCATCAGCAGATTTGGACAGACGTCACGTCTCACTCCTCACCGTGATTGGCTGTGGCGTTTCTCACCTCTCATTTGCGTAAAGTTCAGCGATGCTCAACTTTCTGACACTCTCTGCTGTCAATCGAGCCTGTGGAGGAGAGCGGACGCGTTCGGCTCGTGGGCGATTCTCGGCTGAAGTCAAAAGCTGATTGGCTGGAGAGCTGTGATGGTCATGTGACAGTGTGTGTTTGGACAGCGTGGGAGTGAAGGGCAGCACTGGAGATCAGGCACATCTGTAAAAGAGATGAACGTTTGAGCCTCACAGAGACACGGAGGAGAATCTGTCTTTCTCTTTTCACTCCCGCTCTTTCTATTAATCTCGTTTCTGCACATGAATATCTCAAAGCAGTTTCGGTAACACTTTACAATGAGGTTAACAGTTAACTGCATTACTTAAAACAGATAGTGTAGATATAATTCTTACTCAGGAATTGTTGGTAAATTTCACAAATAAGTACAAAGAAATGGCAAATAACACAATGAATTAAACATGAATTTTGAAGTAGACTGAAACAGTATTTATTGTAAAACAAACACAAAAAATATGAAACAAACATAAAACAAAAAAGTTATTAATTTACTGCTATTTATAACTTTGAAAAACGGTACAGTGTACCTCTAAAGCATTTATTAATGTTTAATACATAATTATTTATTAATGTAGTTACAAAATGACATGTCAAAAATATTTTTAAAAATAAGAAAAATATATAATAATAAAATTGTATAATAAAACATTGTGAATAATTTATGGAAAATATTTATTTATTTTTAATTCATAAGCACATTATAATGTTGGAGTGCTCTTTAAGACTTTTTTTTGGCAAATGTACTCCAATACTCTGTTTTAATTACAACTGTAATAATATTTTTTTAATAATACATTTTTTATTTTGATTCTTAAGCATTTATTAGGACTGGGTACCACATAAAATATGAATTTATCCATGAAGTAATTAATAATTTCATAATTAATTTAATTTCATAATTTGGTTACAAAATGACACGCCAAGTTTTAATAATATATAATAATAAAATAGCATATTAAACCATTGTGAATCACTTGAGCTAGCATGAACTGACAATGAATATTTGTATTTGTAACTAATTTGAACAAAGATTAATAAATACTATAACAAATGTATTGCTCATTGTTCGTTAATGAATATCTAATGGGATTTTATTGTAAATTCTTACTGCATAGAAACAAACAGAAAGGAAATCACAAATGAAACGTCTGACAGTAAAAGATAGTTTTAGAGTTTAAATTAAATCAGATGTACCTGTATTTGTTTCATAACTGATTAATCTAGCTGTTATTTTCCTGTTTATTACTGAGAAGCTGCTTTGAAACAATCTGTATTGTATAAAGCGCTATAGAAATAAATGTGATTTAATTTGACATGTTTGAGTGAACACTGATAAGTAAAATATTAACATATGCACAATTCATAAAACATAAACCCTGTATCTTCCAGCTTATTTCCTCACAGCGGCGCGTTCATCAGGAAAACAGAAATTCAGCATTTAAATGGCAATAAAACCCAGAAGGGACATTTAATAAGTCATTTGCAGTTTATGGCGAAATGCAATTATCATTAATGCTCAGAAGTATGAAATATAAGTGCATCATAACTGAAACATAACACATTTTCACTCACCTATAGTTTTGACTCAGAGAGAAAAAATGAAGCCATGATAATGTCAAATGAAACGGGTTAAACATATTTCATGAATGTCATTTATAATAAATATATCTGTAAATTAGATGAGTTTGATATTCTGTGAACCTAAACTGATGAGCCGTAACGAAGTGTTAATTTGCTATGGTATGAATCAGTGTTTGTTGAAATGCTACACTTCTACAGCAGCACCTGTGAATACTAATGGCATGGTGTTGAAATATACTCTGAAGTGTGTTAAAGGCTCCCGGGGCCTCGGCGTGTCTCTGACTCTCTGTGTTCAACAGATAAAGAAAAGCCCATGCTCTTCACCAGCAAACACACTCACACGCATCGGATGCTCGCGTGCACTGCTGATAAATGACTCCGATGTTTCCCCGTGTGTCACTAATCTCGGAGTTTTTATCTGACACACAAAAATGTTCTTTTTTTAAAAGAAGCAATATCTTAAGTGTTTTAAATTATGGCTTGTATACAATGATATCAACACATTTCCTTAAAAAGCCGAACAGTGCAACTGCATAATGTTCTTAGGAAGTAAAAAACAAACAAACAAAGCAATACTTTTTGAAACTTTTTCAAGCTATACTTACAATGGTTTAATATACAATTTTATTATTATATATACTGTATATTTTTAATTATTTAAATTATTTTTTGAAAGGTTGCGAATTTTGTGTAAATAAATTCATGAATTGAATGAATTTCATTCATTTAATGTGATACACCCATTAATAAGCGAGCTAAAACCATTTTTATATAAATTGTTGCACTATATATATATATATATAATAATAAAACAAAATAAATACATTTAGAAATTTTTAAAGAAATATTTACAACGGTATAATGTACGGTTTAATTTTTATTTTACTTAATAAATATTTTTCTTAATTATTTAAATTATTTTTTGCATGTTATTTTGTAAAAAAAAAAAAGTTAAAAGTTAAAATGATTATTTTTTAAATTATTTTTTGCATTTTATTTTTTAAAAAAAAAAAGTTAAAAGTTAAAATTATTATTTATTTAACTGATAAATTCATATTTTTTTGTGATACACCCAGTCCTCCATAATAAACACAAGCTAAATCATTACGTAAATTGTTGCATTGAACTAAAAAATACAATTTAAAAAATGCATTTACAATGGTTTAATGTACCCTTTTATTATTATTAATATTAATATTATTTAAAATTACATTAGTATTTATAACACTTATAATTATAATTATTTATAATGAATTATTAATTATTTAATTGATAAACAACATTTTTTTACATGTGGTACTTCCAGTCCTCAATAATAAATACAAGCTAAATCAATTTTTATTTAAATTACTGCATTTAACAGAATAACAATTTACATAAGAATTCACAGTTTTCACAGAAATGTTTCATTAATGAGGCCAGACGTGTGACATTTGCTTCAGATATTCATCAAAATAATTGTATATATGAGTATGTAAGTCAGACAATCATTGCAAAACACAGGCTGATCAGGATGAAGTTAAGAGAGTTTATTTTGTGATAATGCTGATGGTACATTATAATGCGCACTGCATGGCTACTTACTAAATAAACTGAACATAAATATAGGAGCCTGATAAAAAACTTCATCATTTTAGATGAAAATTTCAGATGCCACTTCGAGGCTTTTGCATCTGAACTCTTCAAATGTATATGAAATATTAATTTGAGTGTAAATTATTATATTACGTGAGAAGAAAGAGTATAGTGGTACAAAACAACGATCAATTTTACAGTGTAACATCATTATAGACATTTTTGACAACGGAACGAGGCGACTGACCAATCAGAATGAAGTATGCCAGAGATGTGTGTCATAAACCGAAATACGAGTCTCTCTCTCGCTCTCTTTATTCACCTGCAGGGAACGAGTGACATTAAAACGCTCCTGACTCCATGTTTCTCTCCACAGAACACATAAAGAGCGAAGTATCACACACACACACACACACACACACACACACACACAGATTCTGCACTATAAAACATGACGCTTGGGGTCATTTAGTTTCATCAGCACAGTTTCCTGTATGTATGTGAGTGTGTGTGTGTGTGTGTGTGTGTCTGAGTGTGTGTGAGAGAGAGTGTGTGTGTGTGTGTGTCTGAGTGTGTGTGTGTGTGTGTGTGTGAGCGAGTGTCTGCGAGAGTGTGTGTTTGTGTGTGTGTGTGTGAGTGTGTGTGTGAGTGTGTGTGTGTGTGTGT
>NW_015551074.1:487541-492963 GCF_001515605.1 Sinocyclocheilus anshuiensis | reverse complement strand
GTGTGTTTGTTGTGTTTGTGAGAGAGAGAGAGAGAGTGTGTGTGTGTGAGAGAGCGAGAGAGAGAGAGAGGTGTGAGAGCTGCGTTCATTTATAAGGTGATGTGCCACTGAAGCCAACAAATTTGTGTATTATCGATGAGGAGGATGAAGATGAGCAGAAAAAGAGGAACGTTTTTAGATATTTAGACACTTTGACAGCTTGTATATAACTGTCACCATCCATAATACTTTTAGGTTCTAATGCCTCACTCTCCCTCCACTGACTATTTTTGCATTTGTCTTTCATATGAAAGAATCACCAGTATGTAAAATAATTTTACAATAAGGTTTTATTTGTTTTATTTAATAACATTAGTAAACATGTACTAACAAGTAACAGTACTTCTACAGCATTTATTTATTTTTGTTAATGCTAATCTAAACATTTACTAATACATTTTCAAGGTCAAATGTTCATTGTTAGTTCACTAGTGTTGACTAGTGTTATCAGATTAGAAGCGCCTGGGGGTCAAAGGTCAGAGATCAAGGAAGCTTTACTTTCACTGTTCCTCAGCAGAGGAATGATCTTCACAAGCCTCCAGAACATCTCACATCTTCTGAGGAGGAGCTTTATTTCTTCAGCTCTCAATCAGCACCGGATTGCATTGCATTTTATGTTTGGATCATTTAAATATCATCTTACTAAGACATATGTGACCCTGGACCACATGGGTCATAAGGGTAAACTTTTCAAAATTGAGATTCATACATCATCTGTAAGCTGAATAAATTATTATTATTGATGTATGGTTTGTTATGATAGAACAATATTTGGCCGAGATACAACTATTTGAAAATCTGGAATCTGAGGGTGCAAAAAAATCAAAATATTGAGAAAATCATCTTTAAAGTTGTTCAAATGAAGTTCTTAGCAATGCATATTACTAATCAAAAATTAAGTTTTAATATATTTACAGTAGGACATTTACAAAATATCTTCATGGAACATGATCTTTACTTAATATCCTAATGATTTTTGGCATAAAAGAAAAATGGATAATTTTGACCCATACAATGTATTGTTGGCTATTGCTACAAATATACCCCAGCGACTTAACACTGCTTTTGTGCTCCAGGGTCACATATTATTGGAGATATAGAGAGATGAATGATATTTATATCATTTTATATCTGCTATACTGTTATAAAGATCTCATTGTTTTACATTACAAGCATCAGAATCTCATCATATAAATATCAGCATCTGCACCAAATCATATATTTTTGCTCAGTTCGAGTCTCTGAATAAAAATAAAATGAAGCGCCGGTTGTTCCCTCAGAAGGCAGCTGCCTATGTAGTACAGTAGACGATAAACAGAGTGTTTCTTTCGATCTCAGACTCAAAAACACAGACACAATAGTGCACAGTGTGTGTTAAGTGTGTGTGTCTCTTGTAAGCAGGCGATTGACTGCGGCTCAGGCTTTTAGAGTGGCCTGTCTGTGTGCAATAATTGAGGTGATGTTATTTAAAAAGCACTCAGGAGCAGAGAGAGACAGGCAGACCGAGAGAGCGATACGGAGAGCAAGACGGCGGCGCGGAGGAGAGGATGAAAGGAGACGGATGGAGACGTGTGCATTAACAAACAAGCATTTCAGTGAGGTTTCATTCAGACCATTCACCTCATCTCAGCCTTTAGAGCCATTTCTGGACTTTGAAACTAAGAAACGTTTCTGGCACAAACTATATGCATTTAATCACTAAATTTCACTCCTTCACAAGCCAAATGAACGTTATGAGAAGACCCAGAATTACGCCAAAGAAAATCGAACCAGCGTTCACAAACACACGTTTACTACATGAGAGAGAAACTTTCTAACCTTTTGACTGCAGAATATTTCACGCATTCTGATGAAAATGAGAGCATTTATAAGCCAGCAGGTGAAAGTCTGATCACCTAGTAAAGTAACAGCACATTTAATCTCATTGATGGAAGTTACTGTATAATTTACACTAACAGTCAAAAGTTTGGGGTCGGTAAGATTTTTTTTTAAAGAAGTCTCTTCTGCTCAGCAAGGCTGCATTTATTGCTGCTTCATATTTTTGTGGAAACATTTTATTTTTCAGGATTCACAGATGAATAGAAAGTTCAAAAGAACAGCATTTATTTTAATAGAGATCTTTTGTAACATAAATGTCGTTACTGTCACTTTTGATTTATTTAATGCATCCTTGCTAAATAGAAGTATTAATTTCTTTAAAAAAAAATTTACCGACACGAATTTTTGAACGGTAGTGTAAATAATGAGAATATAAGTTATGCTTCTCGTCTACTACAGTGTACTTTAATGTAAAATCATGTGAATTGTTACCGTGGTAACAGACGAACGTCTCTCAATCCAGTAAGCGCTCGAGTCGGCGTCACCGAGGGCCGTTCACAGCTAAAGGTGACTGCCATCACAACCTGCATATGACACAAGCTGACAGTTACCCAGAATGCAACTGGAGGAGTGTTCATTATTAGTCTGAGTCTCAGACAGATGCCCACAAGAGCTTCTAAGAAAGATCCAATCTGACTGACTGACATTACAGGGAACAAAGTTGTAGACATTTACTTCTCACTGCAGAGAAAATGCAGCACGTGTTCACTATAAAGGGATGGAGAGTTTTCCATTACCTTCACTACTATACCTTTAGGATCATAATAAAATATGTTTATTATAACTTAAAATAAGGGGAACGTTTTTTGAACTTCGTTTTTCACCTAATATATGTATATATATACAGTCAAATATTTATATATTTATATATGTATAAAGTCAAAGTATTAATTATCATTTTAGTTTTATATAAAACCAAAATGATAATTAATACTTTGACTTTTCTTTAAAAATATTACGATTATTGATAAAACTAGTCAAATTAGTCAAAAAGAACGAAAGATTATGAAAGAAATAAAATAATTAAAAAATATACTTTAAAGAAAAACAATTAACTTCATTATTATAAAGTTTTTTCATTATTATGCACTTTTTAAAAGTGTACTTAAGAAACATAGTAATGAGTGTCTCTCTTTTACACTTAAGTGGCCTTTCGTTTAATTAATATTATATTATATTATATGCATGTACAGTTTTAAAAAATATTCTTTTGAGATTTTATGCACACTACAAGTGCACATTCAACACAATTAAGCACTTTTTTTTCACAAGGTACCTTTCTTAAAACAGACAAATAAACCCTGAAGATTGCTTTACAAGAGAAAAACAAAAGACATAAATTAAATAATGTATGCCATGCACAAACAAATATATTTAATTATATTACTGTATATTTACCAGATTGGAGTGGTTATGAGTAAAGATGGCAGCACAGGTCATGTGTATCCGGGGGTTGATGGATGGGAATGCTAACAGCTAACTCTCTCCAGGTAATTTATACCATCTTCCAGATGGTAATCTTTCAGGTAGACCTGGTAACACAGGGTTAAATTTGGATTAAGGCTGAGAGATTGGAGACAAGGCCGCGCCGCTGCTGTCCCACGCAGGCATTAATAACACACACTAATTTCCCTTTAGCTCTAAAACCTGACGCTTAATGTCACTGCTCTGAATTACAGATATGTGCTGCAATTAAGAGCCGCGCGCAGATCCGTGAATCACCAGCTCTTAATTACTGCGTGACCTCAGACGGGTTCATGTCTCAAACTCACTGGACAGTCAGTGGAAGCACTGGAGCACACACACACACACACACACGCACACACACGCACGAAGTTCTGTCCTGTAAAAGGACCTGTAGTCTCCACCATGCATCACAAACATAAAATGCATTTCAACACAAATGCATCAATAAACATACTAACATGTAGAGAGGTATCTTTTTCAATACACACACACACACACACACACACATCGCTTCATTTAATTCCTCTCACCATCGCAGTCTAATCCCTCTTGATTTGAGCGATCGGAGCTCTTCTCCCTGAGGAGACACTTCTGGATGGACTGACTGGACATTAACTCACTCCACTCGCTTCATAATGAATTAATAAATAGATTTCAGCTCTGACATGAACATACTTCATATACAAAGACAGTGGAAGCGAGCTGTCAGTGCACTGTGAAAATACACCATCCGTCCCATTATAATGAACAAACTTGGACAGCGCTAACCAAAAACAGTAAAAGATGAGCTCATAGTAATTACTCCCACATGACAAACACAACAACAGCATAAATAACAGCGCTGAACAGTAACACGGTAATCCACATTACTAATTCATGCCGCTGTGCAGGTAACTCTGAACACATCACAGCATTATTATCCACATTCGAGCTCACACTCAACAGAGTTTCAGCTGTTGCTGTGCTCATGATTGAATGTTTCTGCTTGACAGCCGACAGGAGGAACAGGAGGAAACTCTGACGAGACGCAGATCCACAGTGACTGAAAATATGAGCCGTTCTTATGAAACATTTCTGCAAAGATCTGCTCTTATGTGTATATAATCTACTTATTACTTTACTTATTTTTTTATTACAATACTTTTATTTAATTTTATCTATAAAAATTAAATATATAGTTGTTAAGTAGTCATGTTTCTAAGTAAAGGCATTACATGTTTTGTTTGTTTGTTTTATTTATACATTATTTTTATTTTTATATTATAGCTTTGCACATTGGTGCACCTCATTTTCACTGTGCACTTCTTTTTAAAAAATGTATATATATAATTTATTATTAAAAAAAATTCTATATATTTGTAAGGAGATGTGTGTCTATGTAAGACACACATCTCTTACTTACTTTTTTCAATTTATTAATTATTTTCAATTGTATATTATACCTTTGCTTACTACTGCACCTGATTTTCACAGTGCAGTTCTTTTTATTTACATTTATGTAACATTTATTTCTATTTATTTTTATCAAAATAGATTTATTTATCTATTTATTTTTTACATTATTTCCATTTTTATATTATACTTTTGTGTATTGCTGCACCTGATTTTTACTGTGCATTTAAAAAAAATGTATACATAAATATTTACCACTTATCTCTATTTATTTTAAGAAGTTTTGTGTCTATGTAAAGGCCTTGCATATTTTTTGTTCATTAATATATTATTTTAATTTGTACATTATACTTTTGTTCATTGATGCACCTGAATTTGCTGTGCACTGTATTTATTTATTTATTTATTATATATATAGTTTTTTACATTTATTTCTATATATTTGTAAAGAGTCATGTGTCCATGTAAAGGCCTTGCATTTTTTTTATTTAAAGATTGTTTATGCATTGCTGCACATGATTTTCACTCTGTACTTTAAAAAATATATACACACACACACACACACACACACACACACACACACACACACAAACACAAACACACACGCACGCACGCACGCACGCACGCACGCACGCACGCACACACA
>NW_015551074.1:486093-487320 GCF_001515605.1 Sinocyclocheilus anshuiensis | reverse complement strand
ACTAGCTTGCTCTATTCTATCTGTTTTCTTTTTATTTATTATATATTTAAAAAAAAACCTTGCTACGTGTCCTGCATTAAGCTAACTGAGACTTGTCACTTGTACATTATACTTTTGTTCATTGATGCACCTGAATTTGCTGTGCACTGTATTTATTTATTTATTTATTATATATATAGTTTTTTACATTTATTTCTATATATTTGTAAAGAGTCATGTGTCCATGTAAAGGCCTTGCATTTTTAAAGATTAAAGATTGTTTATGCATTGCTGCACATGATTTTCACTCTGTACTTTAAAAAATATATACAACACACACACACACACACACACACACACACACACATACATATATATTTTACTTATTACTGTATATATACTTATATATATACACTGTGAAATATTTTTTCTAAGTTGTAACTAAAACAAGAAAATACTATTTCTAGTACTTTTATAGTCTTTATACTTCAACATTTTATGTTTAATTTAACGTTACTGAAACTTACTAGCAATTCTGAGTGAACTTTTTTTTAAATTAAATCCTACACCAATTTTTGTTTTCCAGTGTATGAATGAGAGTACCACCGATCACTGAAATGCCATTTGTACAAACATTTATGTATATTTCAGTCTTTCCCCATTCAAGCAGGAGGACCTGTACTCGTATGAATGAATGCAAACAGCTGCCCGAGGGCGTTATGAATATGGGCCGACTAGCCTTAAATAGACTTCAGCTGGACAAAACAACAGTCTCAATCATACGAGTGGCTTAGGAACGACTCACTTCACCTTTAACAGCTCAAACATCTCTGCTGCATTCAATAAAACTCATTAGTGATGTCCAGCATGGTTATTTTAAGCCGCTTGTCATGTTTACAGCGTCTCTATGGATGTTTTTATATGATGACAGTACAAACCCAGCGGCCGGCTCTCATTATCACAGTCACTCCTGAAAAACAACCTCATACGGCTCTGAAATCAACATTTGGCTCAATTAACATGTTGAGACGAGATATCCAGGGAGCACTAGTTAGTGTGCGAGTGTCCCTGGTGCACGAGCAGCTTTCATTTAGCAAAAACAATGACAACACTAATGGAACATGAGAGGCCTGAAACAAAGAGCACTTTACACACACACACACACACACACATACAGCAGAGCGCATGTGTTTGTGCTCCACTGATAAGCGTTTCTTTCAGTAGTGTGTGTGCTGATGTTGCTGAAGC
>NW_015551074.1:442759-485819 GCF_001515605.1 Sinocyclocheilus anshuiensis | reverse complement strand
CACACACACACACACACACACACACACACACACACACACACACACTGCTGGTGTTTCATCAGTCATATCTAAATGCAGTTAAACACCAGAGTTTAGTCCATGAAAAATCAGCAGAAGGGCAAATTCAAGCCGCCGTGTGTGTGTGAGAGATTAATGTTATGAGAGGAAAGTCTTCCAGCTGTCTAACTTCATGATAAACACCTACACACTAGGGTTATTGGTTAACTAAAATTAAAACCACGCAAAAACAAACAAACAATATATATATATATATTAGGGCCTGAATTTCGTTTTGGAAAATGGGGGGGAATTCCCCTTTTAGGTGGCTCTTACAGGAGGGAACCTAAATGTTTCCTCACCAAGTGTATTTATAATATATGATAAGTGCAAGCCAAATGTTTGTATATAATGATGTTCCTATTTGCATGCTGTGTTAAGAAATTATATGTATAGTTTCATGTGTCGACTAAGTGATTCAAGAAATACAATTATAATGGCCTTAAATTATCCTACATTGAGTGACACAAGGTATTCCTCCCTGTTCTGGAAGCACTGGCATTCACGTGTGTATGTTTCTAAACAGTTCTTGTTATATGTAAATGTATGTTTGTATGCAGTTTTCTTTCTCTCTCTCTTATTTTTATGATATGGACCTAAGGGTCTGAAATAAAGAAATAATAATAATAATATTTGTGTTTTACATTTTATAATGTTGATTCATATTTATATTGTGAGGAAGATACTTAAAAATAACTTTGATTTCAAACTCTGAATTGAATTTATTTTAACTAAACCAGACAAGTAAACAGTCAGTAATAAAATAAGAATAGATAAATGACAAGCAATGGCACAAACAAATACAACTAAAATGAACTGTGCTTTAACTGTGCTTTTTCAGGTAGGTATAACAGTAATATTGAGGTACAGAAATACCACAGAAACTGAATAATCTATTTAACTTTAAAATAGCACTGGTTAGTCTTCAATGTGTAAATAAACATTAATGACAGACAGCAGCAGGTTTATTTAGGTTGCTGTCTCTTTAAGACCTCATGCACGGCTCTAACGGTTACACAAGTTTTGTTTCTCAACTGTTTACATTCACTTAATAGCCTACATACCGTCAATGTTTAGTATAAATCGACTGTTTACGTGAATACTCTTCAAGACGTGCATTTTGACTTAATTTTGTAATTTGGCTGTTTTCGCGCAATAAGGCGACTTCATTCTGTAGTCGCGTGCTCTCAGATGCGGCTCTGTGCGCGAGTACTGAATTGAGCACTTGAATGTTTAAAATTGTAAGACTCAAAAGCACGTGCAAATGATACATTCCTCCACAATCTGTCCCGAGCGTCTTTACGCTGAAATATTTGCGGGAATTTCTTGAGTTACAAGAGCGGAAACTGCAGGAATGAGTAGAATTATGCACAATCCCGCGCCGAAATTCGAGCCCTGTATATACAGTATATATATATATATATATATATATATAAAAAAAAAAAAAAAACTAATAAAAATTACAACAATTTTTTGGTGATTTTTAGTGGATGTATGAAGTCAGTTCTCATCCACTAACAAACACTGTCTTCATCTTCAGCACTACATCAAGTGTTTTAGCAGTTCAATCCTGATTTATACCGATTGTAAAGTTTGTGCATCTTTATTTACAATCAAGACACCTGATTTGATATTTTGCTATATAATTAAATGACATTCATACATTTATAAGTGTGATACTCACAAATGCTTGACGCCGCTGTAAGGTTTTGAAACTCTTGATATTTTTCTCTGATCCCAGATGTTCCAGAATTTTCCTTAATTCCCACGTTATCCTCTAGGATAGTGGGTCAGAGACAGACTGGATGCCTGCATCATGAGACAATACACACATTATCACACACTGACATCATTCAACACCTAACAAACAGACATCGCTGGAGGTTATGAAGAACAGAATCAGTTAAGCAGAGCAAAGTCACGCTGCTCTTCTGTGTGTGAGTGTGTTTAGTTACTACATCAACATGCAGTTCTCTCACACTACTCCAATTATCATAAATGCATAACCTGTGGAGATGAACAGATGAGAGGAAGGGCAGGAGCTTCTGATTCCTCTGTGAAGGAAGTTCAACATGATTTCTCCACGTAGTAGGACTTTTTGTGCCAGTTTTATGAATATTGAATACTGACGGTGGTTTGTTGAAACAGCGGCACGACTGCAGCTTTCACGAATGTTCCTCTTCGCTTCTGTTTGGGACCAACTTTGTGCCTTGAAGGATTGTGGGTATTCAGTTCAGCAGCACAGAATGATGCAACGCACACTCAAGACTACAGTATGAATCTGAATAATGTCTCTGTAGCTCCTGGATAAAGTTGCATAAACATTTTTAGATATATTTTTAATGTGATAGATATATTTTTATGAGATTCTTTGTGATATATATATATCACATTAAATGATTATATATATTGCATTATATATATTGAAAAATTACAAAAATTAAATCCCTTAACATTCAAATGAATGTTCCCTTAACATTCACATAAGAAAAACCATTTTAAAAACATTTTAAATAGGGATGCATGGATACTAGTACTAGTATCGGTGCCGATACTGCGCTCCTGTACTCATACACATAACTCATAAAATTAATATAATGTAAAAATGTAATTAATATACTGTTAAACATTCAAAGCAAAGCACACTGAGTGGATTGAGCGCGTGGCGGCACTGATGCGCGAGCTTGTCGAGCAAACATCCCTTTCTCACAGACAGCACTGGAAAGTTTGTAGTTTGGTCGGAAAGCAAGTAAAACAATGCACAAGTTACTAAAGTTACTCTGACAGTAAAGAGAGAGAGAGAGCGCACTTCTGTTGCATGATCTTGATTGTTGTTCGCACACATAGCACACGCATCATTTGGATTAAAACTAAATCATAAATATAAAACATACAAAAATTATAGGGGCATTCACTATAAACAACATTTATTTTAAACGTCAAGCATACACGACTTTATTTAAAGGTGACATATTATGCCCCTTTTTACAATATGTAATATAAGTCTCTGGTGTCCCCAGAATGTGTCTGTGAAGTTTCAGCTCAAAATATTCCACAGATCATTTATTATATCATTTTGAAAATGCCTATTTTGAGTGGAAGCAGAAACAAGCTGTTTTTCGGGCCTGTGTCTTTAACCTGCACCTTTACAGCTCATATCTGCTAAAAACGTCTCGGTTACGTATGTAACCCTCGTTCCCTGAAAAACAGTGTTCTGTGCTCGTCTGTGCAGCCAAACACAGAACAGTTAGCATGCTTTGCTCAAACTTTCGCCATGGCATTAGAACTGGTACAGCGTTGTCACTTGCGAAATCAAAATGACGGTGCCTTGAGTGGAAGTTTACAGATTAAGGGGCGGTAATATTATAATGAGATCCCTTTGCCACGTCACCAAGGGTGCGAAATCAGACACGCTCGTTTTCTCAGACGCTTGCAGAAAAAGGCTTCCCAAACCAAAGTTACTGGGTTAATCTTTTTCACGTTTCCTTGGTTGATAGATGCACCGGGGACCTGATTATAGCACTTAAAACCTGGAAAAGTCAGATTTTCATGATATGTCACCTTTAAAGCAAAAGTGAAACTAGCAGCCTGTGTGAAATGCGCTAGGCTTTACGTGTCTCCCTAATTTCACACCAACACAAATGTGTGCACGCGTTGCACATGGTTTGCTTGCTTTATGAGTGTTTTGCATCATATCGCTTTGGAATATCAGTCGTAGTACATTACAGATGAAAAAAAAAACGCGATTTATATTTCAAGAAAATATGTTCATCGCTGTTACAAGATTTATGTATAATGAGTGGTTCCCTGCATTATTGCAGGAAAACATCTTGTGATGACAGTACTGAGCCATTCAATTAAAGATGAAATACTGCTACTATACAGCAATAAAACCAACAGTGAAAATAACAAAAGCTTGTACAACACATTTTAACAGGTATAATTAAGTGTGAAAATAACGGAAGGAAATCTGTTTGCTCAATGAAGCAGCTAACAAGATTCATATATATATATATATTTGTATCTTTAACCAAAAAATTACAAATGCTATGAAAATACAGGTATCGTATCGGGGAGTGCAAAAAATAGAAGTATCCTATTGGACTCGTAAAAGTGGTATCGGTGCATCCCTAATTTTAAATATTTTAAAACATTTCCATAAATGGAACATTAGCAAAATGTTCTTGGAACATATTTTGCATATGAATTAGCACAACTGTTTTCAACATTGATAATAACTGATTATAATAAAGAAATTCAGCTTTGCGTCACAGGAATAAATTACATTTTATAATATATTAAAATAGAAAACAGTTAATTTAAATTGTTGTGATAATATTTCACAATATTACTGTTTTTACTGTGCTTTTTTTTTTATTAAAACCATTAAAGAAACTTATCTACATCTTACAAAAATCTTATATAATATATAATGCAATATCTATATATATATCTATATATATATATGTGTGTGTGTGTATGTATAAACACTGAATTTTTTATTATTTTGTCATCTGAAATGTGTAAATTTAGTATCATTAGTAGTGAATAAATGACACGCTTCCCCTTTAAAATAATTCAGTCTGAACAACGGTATAAGATAGAACGCAGCTCTATTCTTTCTGACAAATACTCATTCATTTGGTGACATTTAGCGGTCTGCTAATGTTATAATGTCTGAATAGGGATTTCAAAGCAATTTAGCGGGAGTGTCTGTCTCTCGGTGAATGTGTGTGTATTGATGCTCTCTCTCTCTCTTACGGTGGTCAGATCGATGGCTGTCCTCTAATCCAGCACACTGTTTACTGACACTAAAAGCCAAGATTTAACCTGCACTTGAACACATCAGAGACTCACAGAGACCCCAGAGACCCCTTGATGGACCGTGGATTGTCTGCAGGTTTGCATGTCGCCTCCCTGGGGATCTGTTCACACAGAGAGAAAGACATTAGTGAGTAAGGAAGACATTAACAGCCCTGAAACAGATGAGAGAGCGGTGAATATTCTCAATATATATCCCAGTTCTCAGAACATTCTGACAAGGTTCTCTCAACGTTATGAACAAACATCAATAGAATGTGATGTTAAACATCAATTCCAGAGTTATCTGGTCTTTAATATGTTCTGAACATATTAACACAAAAACATTATTTATACATCATTTATGGAACATTGAAACATTTTAGTTGAATGTTCGTCTAACATTTTTTAAATGTTACTACTTGTTTCAGAACATTTAGAGAACATTCAAAAGTAACGTTCCCATAATGTTTGCAAAATGTTAAATGGGAATGTTCACATAACCAAGAATTTTTTGTTTAAACATTTAAAAAACTGGACATTTTGTACGTTTAGAGAACATTGAGAAATACCATTTTCATAACTTAATGGGATCGTTCGCAAAACGTTCTTAGAATATATTTTAGCTGTGATGTTATACAATACAAACTACAATAAAAGGGTGTTGCTAGGAGAGTTTTAGGAGGTTGCTAGGGTGTTGCTATGTCATTTCTAGGGTGGTTTGGGTGGTTGCTTACTGATCAGGTAAAAATCTTAAAAGGAGAGTTCACGGATAATTATTTTATCATTTACTCACTTGTTGCAAACTTTGAGTTTCTTTCTTCTGCTGAACACAAAAGAAGATATTCTGAAGAATGTTGCCGGTACCCATTGACTTCTATAGTATTTGTTTCCACACTATGGAAGTCAATGGCTACCGTCAACAGTCTGGTTACCGGTATTCTTCAAAAAATCTTATTTTTTTTAGTTCAACAGCTGAAAGAAATGTATACTGGTTTGGAACAATGTGAGGGTGAGTAAATGATGACAGAATTTTCATTTTGGGTGAACTGTCCCTTTAAGTCTGATCACATAGGCTATACATTGTCAGATCACTATGAGCAGTAAGATTAAACAATGTTAGATGAACGTCCAACTAAAATGTTTCAGGAAAAACACGTTACATGAACACACACATGAATCAACACAAAAATATCATTCATATTTTGTTCTCCTTAAACGTTTTATTTGGATGTTTGTCTAACGTTTTTTAAATGTTACTACTTTCGTTCAGAGAACATTCAAAAGTAACTTTCCCATAATATTTGAAAAATGATACAACGTAATATTCAGAACATTCAGAAATGTTTGTTTTCACAACTTAATGGGAACGTTAGGAAAATGCTATACAAGCATATATAAGCAATAGAAAGTACAATATGAGGGTGCCAGGGTCTTCTAATGTTGCTATGCTGTGATTTCTACGTGATCAGGTAGAAACGGTAAATCTATTAACACTTGCAATAGTGATGCTTGACATAGCATAAAAAATGCTAATAACTGTATTGTACGGTTATGCAACACTGTCTTACATGTCACACACTGGCAGAAAAACGCAGTAGTAACAGGTCCCAAATTCCTCTCATTGATTGTTATTTGTCCTGATCCCCGGCTGGTCCCTTAGCCCCCAGTGAGAGTGACAGGCGGCTGATGGACAGTTCATTTAAACTGAGACAATCACACAATCACTCCGGGCTGTCTTTCTCTCTGCCTGTCTCCCATTCCTTCACTTCACATATGCCTCTTTTCTCGGGCTGCAGACAAAGCTATCGCTGCGAGAGGAGCCGCACTGATTGTGTGCACGTATTGTGTGCTGCTCCTTTGCTAAATGAGAGCTGCGGCTGTGGGAGCGGAGGCTCTTCTAATAGCAGCTGTCAATTAAAACCCCCCTTCCCCGATCGGATTGTGGCGGTATAGATGTACGTATATGCCGAGTGGACGGCGTTAGCTTGACAGCGAGGGCTAAACTGGCATGTGAACTAATGCAGAAGACGCTAATTAAACACACAGATTAAACAAACAGCACGGTCTTCTACTAATCAAACTCTCGAGCACTTACTCTCCTCTCTCATTAAACAAACACAACACAACATTGTTAAAAAGAGACTGATATTGCTGAGAAACACCATGTGATTGCATCGCTTGGGCAGTTGCATGTTGTGCATGTCATGTATGAACATGTTTAACACGCAGTGAGGGATGCTACTGAGTGCACAACTACAGATATAAGGCAATTAACAACCAAAGCACAAACACAGATAAAGCTTCTGTTACTCAGACACAGAAAGACAGCGAGTAATCCCCCAGTAGATGTCAGTCTAATCTTCACATCCTCAAACCCTCAAACACACCCCTTACAAAAAAGTACTGTGGTTGTACTACGGTAATTCTATGGTGCTTCAAAATACACCACAGTATTTAAATAGTACTATAATAAGGCACTTCAAAGAAAAGCATGGTTTCCAAAAACATCCCATTATATTCAAATGTTACATTCTTATGGTAATACCATGGTACTTTATTTATGGGACACCTGCATAAACACAATCAAAACATCAGCTGCTTTGATCTTTCTGAGTTAGTGCATTACTCAATGCTGCACTTCAGTGAGTGACACTAATAGTTGTGATCATGGTTTCTTTGTACATATACCAGGTTAATCAGCAGCATTTTTAATTACTTCTAAACTATATTGGAATATCACCATGGTATATGAATATTCTTAAAGATTTCGTTCTGGTCCAGTCTGATACAGTTTCTGGTCCCCATTGATCTCCATAGTATTTTTGCTCCATACTATTGAAGTCAATGAGGACCAAAAACTATCTGGTTACCAACATTCTTCAAAATATATTCTTTTCTGTTCATATAGGTCCTATTAACTCATATAGGTTTGGGACAATTTTGAGGGTGAGTAAATGACAGAATTTGTATTTTTGGGTGAACTGTCCCTTTAATAAACATCTTAGCTAATAGGCAATGCTCTCAGAACGTTCTGGCAAGGTTATGAACGAGTGATGTTAATAGAACGTTCATTCAAAGTTATCTGGTCTTTAATCATGTGTATTAAACGTTGCTACTTGTTTCAGAACGTTCGGAGAACATTCAAAAGTAACGTTTCCATAATGTTTGCAAAATGATAAAATAGAATGTTCCCTTAAGGTTGGTATAACCAATAAAAGAACTGGACGTCTGAACGTTCAGAAAAAATGTTTTTATAACTTAATGGAAATGTATATCAAAGCGCCATTATACTACAATACTATGTTTTGTTTTGTTTTTCTTTGGACTCGTACCATAGTAAAACCATCAGTTTGGAGAAGTACTATAGCAAATGACAGTTTTTGGACGTGCACGCAGGCCATACCATGTTTTTTGATCATGTACCACAGTACTGCAAAGAGCGTTACACATGGAGCGTAGCGGTACATTTTCCGCTAGAAGGTTTTTGTGGTTTAGTGTGGCACGGATCTGTGAGGACGCATTGCGCGGTCACGGCACGTTTGAGCAAAAAGCTCAAATCTCGTTTAATCCTCACGCGCCGGAGCGCGTCAACACGGCGTCCGAAGATAGAATCGATCCATCGGCGCCGCCAGCAGCATCTGAAGCCGCGCTCAATCACACGACGCGCCAAACGCGCTCATACATCTGAACGTCACATGCATATAATCCAGTTAAAGCCCACGAGATGAACCAATGTGCCCATTTCCCGACTACAGAAGCCCGAGACTGATGCATCACATCACATTTGCGCGTAAACACCGTCAACTGAGAGATATTGATGAACCTTTGACGCCTGTAAACTGAAGTGTGTTGATGATGTGAGAGTGATGCTATAAAGGGACCTCCTGCGTCTCCTCCCCTCCCTCCTGCTCTCCTACTCCTCATTTCGCGTTCACCCACGAGAAGAGCTCCGACCGTCCAGCATCATGTCCTCAGACGTCCAGCTGCGTGACCAAACGGACCCGGACAGCAGTGACCCCGCGGGCGCCAGGAGCGACTGAGAGCAGGTAGGACAAACTGTCCGTTTCTGCGTGCTATCTAGAAGATATTTCAGCCGATTTGTGACATCACGCACGAGCCAATGCTTTCATAAGCCAATAACTGCAAACAAATAAACGCGCGTCAAGGAGCGCACGTGAAACAAACACAAGGTTCACTCAGAAAAATGATCTTTAAAATGTCCCGCTGCGCCTGAAATCGATGGAAAGCACCAGGAGCCGCGGATCACTGTAGTTGTTTCTTGGATTGAGCTGTTGAACTTGACGCTCCATGGAGACTCCAAAAGCAACGCCGATTTCACGCGCTTTCCCCATCATAACTCACTCAAGCCAAGCGCGTAAGCAACCTTAAGACTTCACTCATCAGAGACCATTTAGACTATTTTCGGCAGATCCGAGCGCGCAACCTTAGAGCAGACCTGAGCTGGAAAACGGCTCACTCGGGCTCCGTTTGCGCGCAGACTAAAGCCGTAAACGGAATTTACGCACAAACCAAGTCGAAAAAAATTGGCTTCAATCTTTTTAATAACATTTGGGTATCAGATCAAACATTTGAGGGTTAAAAGAAACTGATTTGGCTGCATTCCTTGCCGTTTGAGCTGTGCGTAAAAGGTTTTTGCGCACTTGAGCGCGACATTTCATTTAAACACTGGACGGAATAATTATGTAACCTAGTTGGTCAGTTGCTTGTCATGCACCTGCCTTAAATAATGCACAAATGTCTGCACAGGTCGACTATTGTCAAATAAAGTGTCTTTATGTGCCACGACACTGATATATTGGGCACCGTCCCAATCCAATGTGTGTGAACTGATTTTCCAGCTGATGTGTAGACTGGCCTTCGTGGCGCGTGATTTGCTCTTCTGTTCACGGCTATATCCTCGTTAATTTCCTACTACAGACCTTTAACAGAAACAGCACTCGTGTAAATGTCTCCAACTCAACAGAAATGTGGAAATCCGCAAGGCGAATTCACTTTACGCGCTGTGTGCTGGATGGAGGATTTCCTTAATGCGCGTTTAATAAGTTTTGTTTCATTCTCCATACGAAGATCACACCATTATTTGGCTGTTCAGGTTCAGTCTGATTTTGCAGAGCTCTAAAGTGTTCGGAAATGAAAAGGACACGGTCACGCACAACCGTCCTGGCCTCTAATACTTTCCTTTAATGTTTGGGCAAGGATTAACTGTTATGAATCAATAGAGTTTAATCAATAACTTGTGCTGGAAGTTTTCAGCTTAAGTCTCTGATTTATCTCCTCTGCTGCTCTGTGCATTGATCAGGAAGCGCGCGTGAAATCGATCAGGTCGCCGCTCTTATCGATAATCAACGCGCGTCACGCGGCAGGTCGTCAGGTCTGCTATTTTGTAACCTTTAAGTTTGAGCAAATATTTCATAGGCGAAAGAAAATAGACATCCACTCATAAGTGGGTATCGATTCCACTTGTGCTCATAACATGATTGATAATCGTTCAGTACACGCGCAGCACATTGATTATCAGTGGATTTGGCACTGATGGATTGTTGCGCTGCTCAAGAGTCTCTCAGTAAAACATGCGTGAAAAGAGGAAACGAGAAATAAAATATCCAAATGTGCAAAGACGCAGAGGAACCAGACGCTGTACAGGTGAAATGTGCTGATCTGGAACAAGTGCGCAGTTGAAATGAAGCGTTATTGACACTGAACAGGTTTCATGAGATGTTCTTCAAGCTGTTGAACGTTTCTCGCTCTTTTGGTTCGGCGCGTTCTGCCCGTTAGAGCGCGCGTTACATGCAGACGGGGGCTTTTAGGTACAATAAACGAAAAAAACATTTACATGCTACAGTAAAGACTGCTAAGTGATAAAATTCCAAGTAAGGCAGCTCAGGGACACTTACAGGCTCAGTCCACCTGGAGCAACATGAGTTTACGGCCCATCTCAGGTCGTCCGACGCGGTCAGCAATAAATACAAATAAACAGGGTCCAAAACAGGAAAATCTGATCACTCAAACCACATTTAGATACAATGCAATTCTTTACATAACTAAATAAATAATAAAATGGACAATAAACATTTGTGCATTAGCAACAGAAAGACAAATGACATAACAAACCTAACAGAATATTAAATGTCAATAATAAAAATAATTAGAAATATTTAAATTACATAAATATATAAACACATATAAAATATAATCACATAAAATATTTCAGTAATATAATATTTACATTATGATAAACATTATAATAAAATATGTTACTATTAAAAACAATAGATATATTTATTATAACACATTTATATTAAACATTTTATTATATTTTATACCTTGTAGCATTATAATACTATTAATTTATATAGTAAACATTATAATAAAATATTTTACCATTAAAAATATATGTTAAATACGTAAAAGGGATATTGTGCTGGTCAATGCTGTTGAAGTCCTAATGAAAGCCCGGCACTGCATTTCACCTGTCCGTCATTATACACCTTTTCATTTTATACATCTATTTTAAGGGTCTTCTGTGTTTGGCTGATGCTGGTGTTAAGCTGGTAAAAAAAAGACGTAATGATCTCTGCTGTGTACACATCAACACTCAATAAAACACATCAGCTGCTGCACATGTGTCTCTATTCACTACAGTGCATTGTGTAAATCAGAGCGTCAAAGTCTTTCAGCTGCTGATGGACACAGAGAAGCACATGCTCACTCACGCTGACCTGTGTGTGTGTGTGTGTGTGTGTGTGTGTGGGTGTAATGTCAGCCATTCAGAGTTTAATGTCAGTGTGAGAGGATGTTTGACTGCAGACAGTGTTGTGGTGGTGGTTTAATGGCAGCACGAGGGTGTTTAGGTGAATAATGTTTATGGAGTTGCAGTTGAAATCATTTAGAAGTGCTAACAGGACTGTAGAGACTGTGTCAGACTGACTGACAGCATCTCCTGCTAGACACACACACACACACACACACACACACACACTCACGGGAACTGCCATCATACACACACTCTCTTTCTCATCTGTTATACACACACACACACACACACACACACACACACACTTAGTGTAGCGGGTCAATAACAACGAGGGCCTTGGGTACCGAGTGTGTGAGAAAGAATCATTGCTCCTGCTTTATTTTCAGCACTAGTTGTTTGTCACAGAATCTAAATGCACAACAGTGAAGAGGAAGAAAGTCACTGAGCGTCTGATCTGAACATCTGGGTTCAGTTGCATAAACACAGCCACTGTGTTAAGACTGTGTCTTAATAAGACCAACTATTGGCCTAATGGTTAGAAGTGTGTGCACTTCGGATGGGTAAATGCAGAGTACTAATTCCGAGTATGGGTCACCATACTTGGCCATATGTCACATCACTTTTTCACTTTTTTTTAACTAGTCTTACTTTTAGGATTCAAATTAGACCGATCTACTAAGTTATGACCAATCCTAAAGAAAATAAATCAGATGACTGACTTGTAAGCAGTTTATGCAAACAGTTTGAAAATCCTCGTCTGAAGTATTTTGGAAGCGAGAGAATGCATATGAATTTATTGAACTATAATATGGAGACAAATTAGTTAAAAATGGCATGAAACAGAAGCTGCGACCATCTCTTCCTCCCTATTGTGACGTATATCTGAGTGAAATGGCTTCTCGAATGAGAAAAATGCAGGGTGGGACTTGATTTTGTCCACTGGGAATTGACTGAATTGATTGGATCGTTGTCGTTTACTAATTGCTATGGTCTCATGCCGGTGCACACGTCATCAGAGAAGAGATCGCAAAGGTGGAAATTAATGTTTTTGACTGAAGTAGGGCTGTCACAATTCCTCGATTAAATTTGAGTCCTCGATTGCATTTTGCTTGTGTCGATTAACCGGCGAAATACCGGAGGTTCATCTTCTCTGGTTTAAGAAGCGCTTTTTTACTTTACCAATTACTTGAATACCAAAATAATCGTTAGTGAGTGTTCTTCTGAGTGTTCAGAGAACATTCAAAAGTAACTTTCCCATGACGTTCCAAAATTATAAAATGGAATGTTCCATTAATGTTTGAATAACCAAGAAAAAACGTTTTTAAAACATAACTCAACGTAAAACGTTCTTGAGATATATTTTTGCTAGCTGGCCTGCAGCGTTTAGTATCTCAAATCTTCTCTTAAGGAGATAATTCACCCAAAAATAAAAACCCCATCATCATTTGCTCACCCTCATGTCGTTCCAAACCGGAGATACTTAACAGAACATCCCAGGTGCTCTTTTCCCTCCGACGAAAGTGACTGTGATGACAGAACATTCATTTTTGTCTGAACTACTCCTCTAATGATCCCACACACTCTCTCCTGCATCTCATCAGCTTCACAGCAGGTTTGCAAAACCTCCGTCATTTGTTCCAAGGGAGACAAATGAAAAAATATGCAAATGTACTTACTGTTTTCTGGAGCTTGTAGAGCACAGCCCAGAGGGAAGTGTATTGCTCAGATGTTGCTCTTGCGTAGCTCTGGAGACACAATGCCATTCTCAATTGCTTCATGTACCAACACTGTTTCTGATGTTTCTCCTGAGGACAAATAAAAACAGACACTAATAAGTTGTATAATATAAACCCTTAAAACCAGTGAGAAGCAGATAGATCATTTGATGAGAAATGTTAGAGCTCAAATTAAGATCTGATGATGAGTTAATCTGAGCATAAATGGAGCTGGTAAACATTAAAATGGGCATCCAAAACTGTGGATAGTGAAAATAGTGAAATAAAAATAGTTTGAGATATTGTCTCTAAAGCAGTGTTATTTTAGTGCCTTTGAGATACTACTTTAATTTGTATTAATATTTTGAATTAATTTATTTTTATAATGTATATATTTTAAAAAATTAAATTACATTTAAAAAATGTTTGTTTTATTATTATTTTTTAAAAATGTCTATATATTTGCATTCATTTTTATTTCAGTTTTAGTGCATCAACTAAATTAAAATGAGAAATGTTGCTTTGGAAACTTTTTATATTTTAGTATATATTAGTATAATATATATAACTAGAATACCCCTACTTTAAAGGAGAGTTTTTTCTCAAGAGAAACATTAAAAAGCAGCAAAAGGCTCCATTTGCACTCAATTTAATCTCATTGCTTTCTTGGAGAAATAAGGAGAGATAATGAAGATCTGATTTGTGATTTTTGTTTTCTTATGGGAGCTTACAGTGTGTGACACTCACAATCTGACAGTAAAGGAGGATGATTATGCAGTTATTTTCCCACGAGCAGCGCAACCCCAGAACCAACAGGAGCAACACACACACACACACACACACACACACACACACACACTTTTAATATTTACCATTAGAATTAGGTAAACTCAGAATGATGAATTTTGCCTGATTTTTGTCATTGTCTAGAGATTTTTTTTTTACTGAAACAAATAATAAAACTTAAATTAAATACATTTAAAACAAAACATATATATTTTTATTTTAATAGACTATAGAATAAATTTGTATTATTATTAATGAAACTAGCTACAGTTTTAACATTTCTAAAATAAACATCTAAATAAATCAATACAATATTAATGAAATAAAGTTGTTGTTATTGCAAATGTCTATAGAATAAATATATTATTATTATTAGCTACAGCTTCAACATTTCTATAATAAACATAAATAAATCCATATGACATTAATCGAACAATCTGTTATTGCAAATGTCTAGAACACATTTGGATTATTATAAATGTAACTAGCTGCAACTTCAGCATTTCTATAACAAACATCTAAATAATCCATATAATATTACGCAACCTGATACAAGAGTAATGTTTGAAATTAAACGCAAACAAATCTGCAATCTTCGTTTTTCTGCTGTTTACACACATGCAATGCTGTGGAAGATATCAGTGAAACCTTTAATAAAGCTTCCGTCTTTCATCCTCACGACTATGTTTAAACAAATTGAACACACTAGCATGGTAATTCAGTAAAATGCCGACACATAACCCAGAGTAAACACAGTGGGCCGCCACAGCCAGTCGAAATACGAGAACATCATTTCAGTTCCTCCAAACTCTAATCAAATCTGAATTCACAGATCGCTTTTACAATGTGCAGAAGCTGCAGTGTGATTTAATTCACCGCGCACACTTCTATTCTCCGTCGGCCTGGATACATTATCCCTAACTAGTGCGCTTGCTGACGGCCGTCCCGACATCAGAGGAGCGACATTTGGAAAGCGGCGGGATTCAGCCAGAATGTGTTTAGATTCAGAGACGCCTGTTTTACATTTTTACAGCCGCGGCGTGGCCGTGAGGGAGGTTGAGAATGCAGGTTTTATTTATCTGGATTTCAGCGTTTGTCCTCTAGAAACAAAAATACTGAGCTTATCAAACTCAAGTTTCTTCAGCTGCCTTTAAACTAGATTATTGATATGCATGGAAGATCAAGCACACACACAGTTGCAATAAAGGTGTGCGAGAGATCAGTCGAGCTATAAAACTAGCAAATTGATCAATAAGACTGGCTTAAGACTAGGTTCCGGATCAAGGTTGGTTTAGTGTAGGTTTTAAGCTTGTGCGGTTAGACTGTCCACCCGGCATCAGTATTCATGGCCTGCGTTCATCCTTCATTTAAAGTGCATAAAGTGGGCTAAAAGCGCTGGACGCGACTCAACACAAGGTCATCAACCCAGTTTTCCCAATGCGTTTACAGCAATCAATACACACACACCTCGCTCTCTCAGTCTCGTAGGTAGATCGTTTTGGCTCTGGCAGGATTCTTGAGTCTGGATATTCAGGCTTACTGTCCGTCTTCCAAACTAAATGAGATTCAGATATCTTTAGACCTGTAGCGCCAGGGCAGACTGTTCCAAAAACAGACACTGACATGAAGAACAGGAGTGCAGTGTAATAATACACTTAAACACTGGGAACAGATATACAGCAACAAATGTACGCTCTCAAAACATATGCTAAACCTTTGGTTATGAGAATGAAGAGAAATCTTCCAAACTATGGCATTAAGGCGAGGCACTAAGCAGATAAAGATGATTTTACTATCTATTAATTTGAATATCTAAAGGGCTGGTCACACTTCACTTTTTGTTCCATTGACTTCCATTCATTTGCAAGCTCATGTGAATTTATTTGCATTACAAAGTCCAAGTTTGGTGAACTCTTGCCCTAGAAAATTTGTATAAAGAAGACCAATAGAAGATTGATATGTCAAGTTGTGACCTTTTAGCTGAATTTAAAAAATGCAAACTAAATCTAAACAACTTTAACTTACTTGCTCAGTAAGATTCTCTTCAAACTGTTGCTCCGCCATGACAGTAAATGAACTGAGAAAAGAAGAAAGTTTACATCAATGCCGCCCTTGTGGCAAAGCTAAATATTGAGCTTCTATTTCCAGATGCACTTGTATTTATGTGGAGTATGATGAGATATTATCAATACACTCGAAATCATCAGCACACACTCAGAACTATACAAACGAACAGCTGTTGGCGTGTCTGGATGCAGGTGAAGCAGCAGGAGACAGATGGACTCGTGTGTCTGAGTGGCTCGACAGGACGGCAGACCCTCCTGAGACACAAACACAGAAACATTTAGATTCCTCACACACTCCTCCGTTCTAATTACACGAGCCTTCTGATGCCCTTCTCCAGAGAGCCTCTTTCCAATTATCTATCTGCTAGAAATTCATCTCTTTCCATTTCTCCCTCCGTCTATTACACCTCCACACATTCACTCACTCATTTCCTCCACTGCCTCATTACGGACTTAGAGCTGCTGACGCTTCCACTGAAGCTTCCATTGAACTTAGTATGTTACCTGGAAAAAAGGTGATAATGACAAATGTGTGTGAGAGTGAATAGAGCTCAAATCAATTCAGTTCACTGTACCTGAACACACTTTAAAGGAACATGCCATTTACGCAACTTTGTTGTTCCAATCCTATGTGACTTTCAGGGAACACATAAAGAGATGTTTAGATTAATCTCCAGTGTCTTTCCATGCAGTGAAAGACTAATGCAGTTGAGCTCCCAAAATGAGAAGAAAAGCACCTTAGTGACTATATTTCAAGTCAAATGAAAGCTTTATGCAAGGAACCCAACAGGGTTTGATGTCTGTAATGTTGAATGCCATTGGTTTTTGTGTCACGTGGCCTTTGCGATGCTGTAAGTTTGGCTTTGGAAGACTTGAAATATAGTGCACAAGTTGTATGAAAAACACACAAAAAATTTTTTTTCCTAATTACTATTTTTGTCTTTTCTGGTACAAACAGCTAAACATTCTTAAACAGAGATACATTCACTTAAAAAATTTAAAATGACTTTAAGTCATTAAGTCTTGTTTTCTGAAAAATGCATCAAAATTAAGTTTATACTTAAAACAAGAAATAATATATAAATAAATATCTGTCCATGGAGCAGAAAAATAAACTTCAGTTTTTGAGTGAACACTGACAAAATTGTCAACAAATGCTTTTTTCACTCAAAAACTGAAGTGCATACGTTCAGATCAATGAGGCCTACAATGAAACCATTTAAAAAAAGAAGTACAAAACCTGTGCTAACAGAAAGAAAACAAGTTAACAAAAAGATTGAATCTAAGATTGGGTGATAATATAGCATACTGAGAGATTTACAAGCAATTTTTGACTGTGAACACCAAATTAAGTAGAGGATTTTCAGCACAGCAAATGGGTTCATTAGTATTTTTGTCTCATTTTTTTATTTGTTTTTGTCTTTTCTGGTTAAAATAGCTAAACAGTCTTAAATCATCATACATTTTTACTTAAAAGTGAATTGAACATAAAAGTGAAATGACTTAAAATAATAAGTGATGATAGCTAAACAGTCTTAAATCATGATACATTTTTACTTAAAAGTGAATTGAACATAAAAGTGAAATGACTTAAAATAATAAGTGATGTATTATTATTATTCCAAATAAAAAATGTCAAAATAAATTGAGTTAATGCTTAAAACAAGAAAAAAATATCAGTCCATGGGGTAAAAATTTTAACTTAACTCAAAGGGAAAGTAGGTTCATTTAAACTCACTTAATTTTGATAATTATCAGAAAATTATTATAATTATAGATACTGTAATTATGTATGAACACAGATAATTATATTTTTTATCAGAAAACAAGACTTAATATCTTAAGTAATTTCGCTTATCAAGTAAATGCACCTTGATTTAAGAGTGTTTATTAATTTGTAGTTGAAAAGATAAAAACAATGCACAAAATCAGACAAAAATACTAAGCAGTGCATATTCACTGCATCTTTTTAGACAGGTTGTGATCATTGTAACATTCTTTAAAATTCCTCCATTAGTGTAGAAAAGGCTAGTGTATTTGTAAATGTGAAGTATTGGAAGTGGATTTACAACAAGAAAGTGTCTTGCACTCAGCTACTCAGTGTTTGCTCTTCAGTGCATTAACCGAGACGCCTGGCTTCAGTACAACAGAGAAAAACAAAATCTCTGAACTGCTTGGGGAGACGCCAGGGGCGGCAGATTACTCCTGTAACCCCACTACTGAAAAAAACAGGAAAGGGTCGAGGATTGAACCTTGAGGGCCCCCACACCCGGAGGAGATTCCTTTTATCGTCAGGTTTTATTACATGTTTTCTGTACAAACATCATGACCCACTCAATAACTCATGAGCGACCAGATGAAATGATAACGGCAAGCTAGCTTTGGTTAGAAACAATATTCTTCACAACCAAACATGGCTCAAATATGGAGCAACAGCAAAGACTCGCCCTGGAGACAAAACGATCAGTCCCACAACAACTGAAGTTTGTGTTTGCTGAGGACATTAAAAGGAAAAATTGCCTTTCCTTTTCTCTGAACGGACCTTGTGTACTAAAACGAAGATATAAAAACACACACACACACACACACACACACACACACACACACACACACTTTTAATATTTACCATTAGAATTAGGTAAACTCAGAATGATGAATTTTGCCTGATTTTTGTCATTGTCTAGAGATTTTTTTTTTACTGAAACAAATAATAAAACTTAAATTAAATACATTTAAAACAAAACATATATATTTTTATTTTAATAGACTATAGAATAAATTTGTATTATTATTAATGAAACTAGCTACAGTTTTAACATTTCTAAAATAAACATCTAAATAAATCAATACAATATTAATGAAATAAAGTTGTTGTTATTGCAAATGTCTATAGAATAAATATATTATTATTATTAGCTACAGCTTCAACATTTCTATAATAAACATAAATAAATCCATATGACATTAATCGAACAATCTGTTATTGCAAATGTCTAGAACACATTTGGATTATTATAAATGTAACTAGCTGCAACTTCAGCATTTCTATAACAAACATCTAAATAATCCATATAATATTACGCAACCTGATACAAGAGTAATGTTTGAAATTAAACGCAAACAAATCTGCAATCTTCGTTTTTCTGCTGTTTACACACATGCAATGCTGTGGAAGATATCAGTGAAACCTTTAATAAAGCTTCCGTCTTTCATCCTCACGACTATGTTTAAACAAATTGAACACACTAGCATGGTAATTCAGTAAAATGCCGACACATAACCCAGAGTAAACACAGTGGGCCGCCACAGCCAGTCGAAATACGAGAACATCATTTCAGTTCCTCCAAACTCTAATCAAATCTGAATTCACAGATCGCTTTTACAATGTGCAGAAGCTGCAGTGTGATTTAATTCACCGCGCACACTTCTATTCTCCGTCGGCCTGGATACATTATCCCTAACTAGTGCGCTTGCTGACGGCCGACCCGACATCAGAGGAGCGACATTTGGAAAGCGGCGGGATTCAGCCAGAATGTGTTTAGATTCAGAGACGCCTGTTTTACATTTTTACAGCCGCGGCGTGGCCGTGAGGGAGGTTGAGAATGCAGGTTTTATTTATCTGGATTTCAGCGTTTGTCCTCTAGAAACAAAAATACTGAGCTTATCAAACTCAAGTTTCTTCAGCTGCCTTTAAACTAGATTATTGATATGCATGGAAGATCAAGCACACACACAGTTGCAATAAAGGTGTGCGAGAGATCAGTCGAGCTATAAAACTAGCAAATTGATCAATAAGACTGGCTTAAGACTAGGTTCCGGATCAAGGTTGGTTTAGTGTAGGTTTTAAGCTTGTGCGGTTAGACTGTCCACCCGGCATCAGTATTCATGGCCTGCGTTCATCCTTCATTTAAAGTGCATAAAGTGGGCTAAAAGCGCTGGACGCGACTCAACACAAGGTCATCAACCCAGTTTTCCCAATGCGTTTACAGCAATCAATACACACACACCTCGCTCTCTCAGTCTCGTAGGTAGATCGTTTTGGCTCTGGCAGGATTCTTGAGTCTGGATATTCAGGCTTACTGTCCGTCTTCCAAACTAAATGAGATTCAGATATCTTTAGACCTGTAGCGCCAGGGCAGACTGTTCCAAAAACAGACACTGACATGAAGAACAGGAGTGCAGTGTAATAATACACTTAAACACTGGGAACAGATATACAGCAACAAATGTACGCTCTCAAAACATATGCTAAACCTTTGGTTATGAGAATGAAGAGAAATCTTCCAAACTATGGCATTAAGGCGAGGCACTAAGCAGATAAAGATGATTTTACTATCTATTAATTTGAATATCTAAAGGGCTGGTCACACTTCACTTTTTGTTCCATTGACTTCCATTCATTTGCAAGCTCATGTGAATTTATTTGCATTACAAAGTCCAAGTTTGGTGAACTCTTGCCCTAGAAAATTTGTATAAAGAAGACCAATAGAAGATTGATATGTCAAGTTGTGACCTTTTAGCTGAATTTAAAAAATGCAAACTAAATCTAAACAACTTTAACTTACTTGCTCAGTAAGATTCTCTTCAAACTGTTGCTCCGCCATGACAGTAAATGAACTGAGAAAAGAAGAAAGTTTACATCAATGCCGCCCTTGTGGCAAAGCTAAATATTGAGCTTCTATTTCCAGATGCACTTGTATTTATGTGGAGTATGATGAGATATTATCAATACACTCGAAATCATCAGCACACACTCAGAACTATACAAACGAACAGCTGTTGGCGTGTCTGGATGCAGGTGAAGCAGCAGGAGACAGATGGACTCGTGTGTCTGAGTGGCTCTACAGGACGCCAGACCCTCCTGAGACACAAAACACAGAAACATTTAGATTCCTCACACACTCCTCCGTTCTAATTACACTAGCCTTCTGATGCGCTTCTCCAGAGAGCCTCTTTCCAATTATCTATCTGCTAGAAATTCATCTCTTTCCATTTCTCCCTCCGTCTATTACACCTCCACACATTCACTCACTCATTTCCTCCACTGCCTCATTACGGACTTAGAGCTGCTGACGCTTCCACTGAAGCTTCCATTGAACTTAGTATGTTACCTGGAAAAAAGGTGATAATGACAAATGTGTGTGAGAGTGAATAGAGCTCAAATCAATTCAGTTCACTGTACCTGAACACACTTTAAAGGAACATGCCATTTACGCAACTTTGTTGTTCCAATCCTATGTGACTTTCAGGGAACACATAAAGAGATGTTTAGATTAATCTCCAGTGTCTTTCCATGCAGTGAAAGACTAATGCAGTTGAGCTCCCAAAATGAGAAGAAAAGCACCTTAGTGACTATATTTCAAGTCAAATGAAAGCTTTATGCAAGGAACCCAACAGGGTTTGATGTCTGTAATGTTGAATGCCATTGGTTTTTGTGTCACGTGGCCTTTGCGATGCTGTAAGTTTGGCTTTGGAAGACTTGAAATATAGTGCACAAGTTGTATGAAAAACACACAAAAAATTTTTTTTCCTAATTACTATTTTTGTCTTTTCTGGTACAAACAGCTAAACATTCTTAAACAGAGATACATTCACTTAAAAAATTTAAAATGACTTTAAGTCATTAAGTCTTGTTTTCTGAAAAATGCATCAAAATTAAGTTTATACTTAAAACAAGAAATAATATATAAATAAATATCTGTCCATGGAGCAGAAAAATAAACTTCAGTTTTTGAGTGAACACTGACAAAATTGTCAACAAATGCTTTTTTCACTCAAAAACTGAAGTGCATACGTTCAGATCAATGAGGCCTACAATGAAACCATTTAAAAAAAGAAGTACAAAACCTGTGCTAACAGAAAGAAAACAAGTTAACAAAAAGATTGAATCTAAGATTGGGTGATAATATAGCATACTGAGAGATTTACAAGCAATTTTTGACTGTGAACACCAAATTAAGTAGAGGATTTTCAGCACAGCAAATGGGTTCATTAGTATTTTTGTCTCATTTTTTTATTTGTTTTTGTCTTTTCTGGTTAAAATAGCTAAACAGTCTTAAATCATCATACATTTTTACTTAAAAGTGAATTGAACATAAAAGTGAAATGACTTAAAATAATAAGTGATGTATTATTATTATTCCAAATAAAAAATGTCAAAATAAATTGAGTTAATGCTTAAAACAAGAAAAAAATATCAGTCCATGGGGTAAAAATTTTAACTTAACTCAAAGGGAAAGTAGGTTCATTTAAACTCACTTAATTTTGATAATTATCAGAAAATTATTATAATTATAGATACTGTAATTATGTATGAACACAGATAATTATATTTTTTATCAGAAAACAAGACTTAATATCTTAAGTAATTTCGCTTATCAAGTAAATGCACCTTGATTTAAGAGTGTTTATTAATTTGTAGTTGAAAAGATAAAAACAATGCACAAAATCAGACAAAAATACTAAGCAGTGCATATTCACTGCATCTTTTTAGACAGGTTGTGATCATTGTAACATTCTTTAAAATTCCTCCATTAGTGTAGAAAAGGCTAGTGTATTTGTAAATGTGAAGTATTGGAAGTGGATTTACAACAAGAAAGTGTCTTGCACTCAGCTACTCAGTGTTTGCTCTTCAGTGCATTAACCGAGACGCCTGGCTTCAGTACAACAGAGAAAAACAAAATCTCTGAACTGCTTGGGGAGACGCCAGGGGCGGCAGATTACTCCTGTAACCCCACTACTGAAAAAAACAGGAAAGGGTCGAGGATTGAACCTTGAGGGCCCCCACACCCGGAGGAGATTCCTTTTATCGTCAGGTTTTATTACATGTTTTCTGTACAAACATCATGACCCACTCAATAACTCATGAGCGACCAGATGAAATGATAACGGCAAGCTAGCTTTGGTTAGAAACAATATTCTTCACAACCAAACATGGCTCAAATATGGAGCAACAGCAAAGACTCGCCCTGGAGACAAAACGATCAGTCCCACAACAACTGAAGTTTGTGTTTGCTGAGGACATTAAAAGGAAAAATTGTCTTTCCTTTTCTCTGAACGGACCTTGTGTACTAAAACGAAGATATATATATATATAATGTTTATGCTTAAAAATTGAAAAAAAAAATGTTAAAAAAAACTTTTTTTTAGTTTATTTTTCTTAGCCCATTGCCAGGTATTTTGTCTTGCATAAACTCACTTTTTGTGATCAATATTAACTCATTTAGCTTCTCAGATACATGTAAATGATATTTGTGCTGGAAAACAAGACAAAATACTGAACTAAAAATTACTTCTTGCAGTGACTAATATTATTAAATGCTTTGGAAGTATTTTTAATTGGTAGTTCATATTAACTAATATAGTGAACTAACGTTAACAAACGGAAACTTATTGTAAAGTGTTATCAAATAAATGTGAATTGCAGCTCAGTTCAGTTTATATTAACGAGTTCATACTGAACTCATATTTGTTAACCTGAGCACAGTATTGAGAAATACTTGAGATTTCTGGGGTCTTTTTCTCAGGAGAAACATCGGAGAAGAATCCCATAGTTGAGAAATTGTACTTTCGTAACAAAGGTGGGATTTTACGTCTGATAATGTAGGTAAGTTGAAATAAGGGGCTTTGCGAATCATCATTTTTTTGAGGTCTTTAGGCAATGCTTTAGTACAGGACTAATCTGAGTGAGCGCGGAGGGCTTGTACATACCGCTTAAAAGCCCCCCAGAGGCTCATCCCCGGGATACGGCTGACGACTGCGGGGTTATTGGCCTCTGAATGCTGCTTCACTCCTGTGACTTTGAGAGATCAGCGCTCTGTAGATCACAGACATCGGCGGCTGAGCGAGGGACTTGGAAAAGCTCTGATGGTATCAGGTGTGTGTGTGTTGCTCAGGCACCGGAGAGTGTTTTCCTCTTCCTTTTAATGAAATATCACGGCTACGCGGTTTTGATTGCTTTCTGTGGTTAATTCAAGTTTTTAAAGCTTTTATCTTTTGGATGAGCACACGTAGGAATAAAAGATTATTTGATAGGGCTTCTTTTTGTAGTTTTACCACACGTCTCCGTTGTTTAATAGCCATTTTGTTTTGTTTGAAGATTTGCACTCGCGTCTCACTTCAGCACTTTGCAATTTCGGCAGATGTTTTTGCTCGCCAGATTACATTTGTTTCTTGTAACATTTTTTCATTTTGAAGGGATTTCACTGTTTTTGCTCAAGTTCTTCATATATGGCCGCATATTGTGGGACTTGTAATTACACCATTAGTGTTGCTCTGAAAGGGAAATCAAAGCCTTCAAGCCAAAGAAATGGCATTGAAATTAAATGGCTGGAAATTTACATCCCAAACAGACTGCACTGCACTGTTTCTAAAAGGCTTTCTGAAAACACTGCAGTCTTTGTGAAATTACAGTTTGCGATGTTAACAAAACTTCTCCTGTAGTTTCCGTCACTGAATTCAGGATGGTTTGTGTTTTATCTGTAGATTTGAGCTGTTCTGCTGTCGTTTTATGTGGTCTAACAGTGAACGCTCTAATACTGCAGTGTGTGAGAGGCTCTTAAAAACCAGCATCGATCCGGCAGAGACCCAGTTTTCCACAAAGCAAGAATCTGCTTGTTCTGATTACCAGTTCAGTCCAGAGAGCAGGTATGGAGTGGTTTTGACTGAGAGTTTATTCCTGAGAGCTCGGCGCTGTCGCACTCAGAACCGGTCCTGGCATTTACATCTCCAGACAGCAGAACATCGCCTGAAAGTACCACTTCCAGTCTGGAGCTCGTGGAAAAACAACCTCGTTATTCTAGCGGCTCATTTCAGGTGGAGCATCAGTACTGTCTGTACTGAATCAGAACAGGGTCATTATCATCATATAAAACGTATGATTTCACATTAAATAATCAGAGCAAACCTACAAATGTATTCAAACACAAGAGAAAATCTAATCTAATTATATATTTACATTAATTATAACAATTATATATGTGACCCTTGATCACAAAAGCAGTCTTAAGTCGCTGGGGTATATTTGTAGCAATAGCCAACAATACATTGTATGGGTCAAAATTATACATTTCTCTTTTATGCCAAAAATCATTAGGATATTAAGTAAAGATCATGTTCCATGAAGATATTTTGTAAATGTCCTACTGTAAATATATCAAAACTTAATTTTTGATTAGTAATATGCATTGCTAAGAACTTCATTTGGACAACTTTAAAGATGATTTTCTCAATATTTTGATTTTTTTGCACCCTCATATTTTCAAATAGTTGTAACTCGACCAAATATTGTCCTATCATAACAAACCATACATCAATGGAAAGCTTATTTATTCAGCTTTCAGATTATGTATAAATCTCAATTTCGAAAAATTTACACTTATAAAGACTGGTTTTGTGCTCCAGGGTCACATATTTATACAAAAATTATATTAATAATATAATTCTAGATTTTATATTGTTAATAATATATATAATTACATATTTGAATGAAAGTATAAGATTCAGTTTCACTATAAGATCAATCTTATAGTCATTGCAGTATGTTGTTTTACTGTATTCCACAAATTATTTATGATTATTACATATGTTACATGTCTAAACAGGCGAATCTTACGAAACCTACGAAAGTGTCACGTCACCTAAAAAAAATAAATAAATAAAAAATAAGAAATTATATTTTATACAAAGAAAATTAAGCATATATTAGGACCTGCTTTGTGTCAATTAAACACATTTACTGTGCCATGAAAATCAAATTACTGTAATAATATGTGAAAACAATATTTTTTTAATTATTAATTATTTAATATAGCTGAGAAAATAATATATTACATTAATTAAAATCACCATTGACAATAAAAATAAAAATTAAAAGGGAGAACTGAAAATAAAACACTTGGATGCAAACGTTGGGGACAATGTGCTTAAATGTAATAAAATGCACACAAAAAAAAATCTACGTACATAACCCATTTCTCTATTTACTACAGAAATTCAAATGAGAGAATCAGTGAAAAAAGAAAGAGCATATTTAACATCAGAGATATTTGGACATTTCAGCAGCTCAATTCGCTTCAGAGGAGAGAACCTGTCAAAACATTTCATTATGAATATGAAACTATAGAAATAACTGCTGCTTCAATATCATAACCTCATTTCCAGCTCTCTCTCTCTTTTTCTTTTCTCTTTGTGTCGCTGAGATCTGACATGCACTGGAACGCAGTGCTGCATATATATATATATATATATCTGTGTGTGTGTGTGTGTGTGTGTGTGTGTGTGTTTCTGTGGATGTATGAACGTATGCATGTTTGACATCAAACTTCAGCCTTGAGGTCATCTATATATTCTATGCATGTTGAAAATTTGCATACAGTGTCCGTAATACAGCAATATTATGAGTATTCTGCCTTGCATCTGTGTCGTGCTGATGATGACCTTGTCTTTGGATCTTAGATTTGACATCGATGTGTGTGTGTGTGTGCGTGTGTGTGTGTGTGTGTTCACACTCCACCATCACTCAACAATCAGCCAACCATAACCATAAAGCTGACAGCAGAGTGGTAGGGAACGCGTTGGCTGCTCTGGAAGCGTGTTTTGGAGTATGTGTGAGATATTCCCGCTGCTTTTCCCCCTCTCATCTCTGACAGGCAGGAGAGGGCTATCGGTCACACATGTGTCCCGTGGCTTTGAAGTGTTTTCTGCCGTGTTAGTGGTCAGGAGGGCTTCATCGCTGGGATTTTCTCCTAGAGAGCGAGACCGAGCAGGTTCGCAGCACCTCTGCCAAGAGCATCGGCCTCGAATCACGCCGTATTCCTGGCGGAGAGCTTTCTGCTGATTTTAAAGTGTGCCGTAATTAACCAACAACATCTGTACCGCTAAGAGACTTTAATCGGACCTTAAAAGCCTGATTAAAATTTTAACTGTACAATGTTTTTTTTTTTTTTTTCAAGTAGAAAGTCAACATGAAATGGCATTGGCAACCTATTTTACTTATGTAATGTGACATACATCACAATAAAACTGGAAATTCAATTAGATTAAAATGTAGGGCAGGACTTTACATTTACATTTAGTCATTTAGCAGAAGCTTTTATCCAAAGCGACTTACAAATGAGGACAATAGAAGCAATCAAACCAACAAAAGGGCAATAATATATGTAAGTGCTGTGACAAGTCTCGGTTAGCCTGACTTTATCCATGGGGAACTGATTGGAAGAGTGTTTCATGGCGGAAATGAACGAATGTCTGCTGAAACAATGACTGCATGATTAATCTCATGCAATATGTCCAGCTCAAAATATAAATGTTGCATTGTGAAATTATTATTCTCATAACAACTAAGCAAAATTTTTTATTTAAATGAAAAACTATGCAAACATCTTGGGAGTATTTACTGTACTGCTCTCAATAAATACATACATAAATAAATAGAGTCACCACTGAGAATAAGAGGGATTTCAAACAATCTTGTAAAAGTAAAATGTGCATATGCATTACAATAACATATAATTAGGGAAAAATTAGCTTAAATGTCATTAAAATAAACTCACAATACAAAAAAATGAATGCGTCCATTTTCGGTATGAAATGAAATATGATTATTTTCATAACAAGCAAAAAAACTTTTTTGAAAAAATTATTTAAATTGAACACTAGTATTACAAATAAATTAAAAATGAATACATTTAGTATAAATAAATAAAAGATAATTAATAAATTATTATTTTTTGAAATAGTCACCATTGAGAATAATTAATTGTATTTATTAGAAATTGTATTTGCAAAAATTGAAAAAAAAAAAAAAAATTGAACACTAGTATTATAAATAAATTACAATTAATACATTTATTTTATTTTTATTTAAAAAAATGAATAGTCACCATTGAGAATAATGGGAATTAAGAATTGTTTTTTTTTTAAGTAAAATGTCCAGATGCATTACAATAATGAGAATTTGGGGGAAATGAGCTTAAATGTCATTAAAATAAACTCTCAGAACAAAATAGGCTTCATTTTCAGTATGGAATGAAATTAAACAAATTCTTATTCTTTCCTTTTGATTTTAGAGTGAAATGTGACTTGGACGTCTTGTAATAAGATTCACCCAAATAGTTATTTGACTGCTGCTTATCATTATTATCGCAAAGGGAAAAAAAAAGTTGATAACGAATATAATAAAGACATTTCATTTTTTTTATTTTAGAAGACTTAAAAAATGTTCAACAAGATCAGGAAAGTAAATAGGGTCAATTTAGATGTCATGTTGACTTGAAATGATTGTCACATCAGCTATAATGAGGTCTGACGTGGTAAATCACACACACTCCTCTCGAAAACTTTGAAGATTTATAACACTCATCGACTGACTTTACAGACCTGCAGCGGTTTTACATCACCGTGTTACAGCCGTGTGTGTGTGTGTGTGTGAGTGGGAGCCGGTGGTCACCGCTTGCTTCAGCACGCTGAGTCCAGGTGTGTGTGTGTGTGTGAGTCTGTGTGTGTGTGTGTCTGTGTCTGTGTGTGTGAGTGTGTGAGTGTGTGTGTGTATGTGTGTGTGTGTGTGTGTGTGTGTCTGTGTGTGTATCTCTGTGTGTGTGTATATATATGTGTGTGTGTGTGTGTGTCTGTGTGAGAGTGTGTGTGTATATGTGTGTGTGTGTGTCTGTGTGTGAGACAATGCTTCGACTGTGGCGTTTGATTGAGAATGTCTGCTCTGCGTTTCGATGGCAGCCCCAGTGCATGCTGGGATTGATTGAGCTGTCCCGGCGCCCCCCAAACCTGTCAGCCGCTGGAGTTATGACATCATCAGGCCCCTCATAAGGCTCTCCATTGTTTTGAAATGAAAGAACATCAATTTCCTGCCCAGTGAAGCCTACAGGATGATTTGTGGCTGCTATTATCCTCCCAGAGTGTGGCGAGAGCGCAAAAATACAGACTCTGAGAGAGATAAGGAGAGATGAGGAAAGTTCCCATCCTATTCTCCGTCTAATCACCTGAGACAGGTAACACCGCTGCATACCTGCGACATCCGCATAAGCAGAGGCCCCTAAAGCAATTTAGACTCATAAGACACTTAATAATGAAAATTCTGTCATACTCACTCAAACCGTATTGACTTCCTCTCTTCTGTGGACTACAAAAACCAGAGAGTTGCAGAGTCAGTGCTTATTCATAATGGAGACGGATGCTGTCGAGCTCTGAAAAGAATAAAAAACACCATAAGAATATAATTAAAAAAATTATATATATAGCTGCATTTATTCAATCAAAAATACAAAAATGTGTAAAAATTGTGAAATATTATTACTACTTAAAATAGCTGTTTTCTATTTAAATATCTGTTAAAATATCATTTATTCCTGTGATTAAAGCTGAATTTTCAGCATCATTACTCCAGTCTTCAGTGTCACATGATCTTCAGAAATCATTCTAATATGCTGATTTGCTGCTCAAGAAACATTTCTGATTATTATCAATGTTGAAAACAGTTGTGCTGCACAATATTTTTGTGGAAACCGTGATAAACTACCATTCGAATGTCTGGGGTAAGTCAAATTAAAAAAAATGTACATAATATGTTTATTCAGCAAGGACACATTCAATCGATCAATAGTGTATATCTGTATATATAAAAGTATTACATCATGTTAAAGTGCATTTAAGATGCAGATGGTTGACCAGTCAGTGCATATACAGAAGATGCTCTAGATTTCATATGAACAGCAATTTTTCCAATTATTTTCCATTCTACTGTAGCCAGGATTGACATCAATATCAAACCTGGCTGAAGCACCATATTTGACCCAAATGGGATTTGACAACAGCGAAGGGGAGGATTTTAATCAAATAATGACTTGAATGTTGGTGTTTTCTTCACACAAAGTACTTTTTTAACTTCTGGAGACTTAAAAATAAAGCTTCTGAATCATATAGATCACTTTCATTTGTCATTTTTAGATCTTGACAGCCCAATATACAAAAACTTCACACTGTACTTTGTGTAATATCTCTTCTTTCCACAGAGGAAAGTCAGTCATGCAGTTTTGGAATGACATGAGGGGGAGAAAATGATGGCAGAATGTCATTTTTGGTTGAAGTGTCCAAATATTTCTGGGTGCATTGTATCTAAACACCCACCTAGCTCTCAAACGGGCAGCGACTGTCTATCCGTGTTTCTCGACGGGCTTTAATCTATCAGCGCACCTTAGAAAGTGCTGAACGAGGCGGAAAGTTTCATCAGGGAAGCTGCTGTCTTGGTGATACAATGAGATCAGCTTTTCATACCAAAATGAGAATTTCACTTTTTCAAAGGCACAGCCGTAAACTTTCACCCAGAGATTCACACAAACACACACACTCCGCCATGCATCGGCACACAATGGTCTCTAAAGAGCTCGTGCTTATATTAAGAGTGCACTTTCGTGGACGTTCTGTGTTCTCGGGGCAGACTGGAGCCGGCACACCGCGTGAGGCCGGACAATAGCGCGAGTTATCAGACAGATGCACATGAGTCTCCCGCCCAGTGCTGATAGACGCGCAGCACGCAGGATTAATCCCGCCGCAGACACGCAAAACGGCTCGAGAATCCGCTGTTTTGTTTGCTGGTCACCGCTGCTCCCTGCATACTGATGGGATATTGTTGTCTAGTTGATTAATTCGGAGGAAGTGACGAATCAGCCGCTTCTGTGCGCATGAGAGCATGTCACTGTGTTCTCTAGGGCTGGGTAAAAAATATCGATATCTCGATTTTAATCGATTCTCATTTTTACGGAACGATATCGATTCTTAAATCCCAAGAATCGATTATTCTAGCCTGTTTTCAGTTAATGGACGGAGCGTTGAAGGGCACCTCCCATACAATAAATCGCAATAAGCATTGTGCTTTGGTACTTTTAACATGAAACAAAGTCTCAGATTTCAAATTCTGTCCATTGTATTGCAGCATTCAGACAATAAATGCCGTTTTGGCGCTGTTTAATGTGGAGTGATCGCTGAACTGATCATCTCCTCCGCTTTATTACTAGTTATAGCACAAAATAAACATGACTAAACATCCGAAGGTAAGTTAAAAGAAAGAGTACAACTTTACAATCCGTATCCTGTCTCAAATAATCGCTCAATCAGTGTTTCAGCCGCGCAAAGACATCAATATAACGGCTTGTAAACAATGTCACGTAACGTCACATTTACCTCAGAAAAAACATATTTGGTGACCATAAACTCATTAGTAAGCTAGAAAAATAAACTGTAGTGAGGGGCATTTTGCTAAATGTATGCACCATATAACATATACATTATAATTTTTACTGTTCTTCAATGTTTAATTTATGTTTGAATAAATCCATCAAGTTTTTATGACAGCCACCATTTAAATGTTTATATGAAAAAAAAATAAATAAATTAAGTTGGAAGAAATTTCCAGACAGTCCATATGTTATTTGTTTGCATAATTCTGGGTTTCGGTTGAGTCTAGGTTATTAATCAATGAAAATTATAACTTATTATTATAAATATTTAATGTTTTATTAATTTTGCACTGATAATCCGTGCATTTTGGACAGGAAATTAAGGCTCTGAAACATTTCAAACAAGTACATAAGTGTGAGTGCTTGGCAAGAACATTGCAAATGTGTTAATAACTAAATTAGTTTTTTCGTTTCTTCTTACTGTGTAATATTTCTGTGGAAACCCTGAAACATTTTTTTTTCAGGATTCTTTGATGAATAGAAAGATCAAAAGAACAGCGTTTATTTGAAATAGAAATCTTAGCATTATAAATGCCTTTACTGTCACTTTTGATCAATTTGAACCATCCTTCACGAATAAAATACATTTATTTTCTTTCTTTTTTTTAAATCTAATTTTTTTTTTTACTTTTGAATGGAAGTACATGACACTTTCCACAAAAATATTCGCAGCACAACTGTTTTCAACATTGATAATACTCAGAAATGTTTCTTGAGCAGCAAATCAGCATATTAGAATGATTTCTGAAGATCATGTGACACTGAAGACTGGAGTAATGATGCTGAAAATACAGCTGCGCATCACAGGAATAAATTACAGTTTAACATATATTCACATAGAAAACAGTTATTTTAAATTGTAATAATATTTCACTATTTTACTGTATTTTTTATGAAATAAATGCAGCCTTGGAGAGCAAACAGGCTTCTTTAGTTTACGGTTTAACTAACTTTAACTTACTCAGCAAGACGCTTTTTCAAACTGCTGCTCCACTGTGACAGTAGTTGATCTGAAAGAAAAAATGGAAAAACAAAATATAAAAAATGTATGCAAATGCTTGTAAATGTATGGCAACGTTAAGAATGCATTAGGTCATGAAATATGCATATACAGTATCAGAATAATGCAAATTACACTTGCACAGATAGAAACATCTGTGCTCACAAAGTATATTTCGGGCCAAAAGGCAGTGTGCAATTTTGTATTGGGTTCAGTCTTGAAATCTCGTGTCAGGTCACAGGTCTCACTAATAGGCAGATCTCTACTCAGGACTAACTCTGAACCACAGACACAATAAACTTCCCAAATATTTCAGCACAATAATCAGAGATGTCAGACAGCAGCTTTAATCTGTCATCTCTTCCGGCTGTTAGTGTGCAGGGTCGTGCGTTGACTTTTAATTTTAGGATAATGTGGCCGCACATTAGAATCTCGTTAATGCTCCAAAAAAACATACGAAAACATTTGGTCACACTCGGGATCGAAAAATCTTTTGATCTAAAAGCTTCTGCTAAAACACTTTAAATCAGTTCTGCAGACAAACTGTGCCTAAATTTTATTTGAAACAATCGTAATTGCCATATAGTGAAGAAAAGCATCTGCAGCGTACCAGTTCTTCCTTAAATAGTGTTTAAAAATATCCCAGGATGCACCTGATGAAGTTGGTTGAGAAATGTCAAGCGCGAGCGGCGCTGGAATCTAGACAAAAAAGCAGCTCAAATATAATAGAGTTTTCATTTGTATTACATATTTTGATCACTACATCACTCCCACACCAGTATTATTTTAGTATTGAGAGACTATTACAGTTTTCATTCATATTTTGAATTAGTTTTTTAATTTTTTGTATTTTACATTATTTAATTTTAGTTTGAGTTATTTTGTTGTGTGCCTTTGTAGTTTTTTTTATGTCTATATAGTTTATATTTTATTTCAATTTTAGATATTTTAGAACATGTTTTTTATTAATTTTCTTTTATGGTAATGTGTATTTTTCATTTTCATTTTAATTAAAGTTTTAATAGTTTTGTTGTCTATTTTTGGCATTTTTATTAGTTCTTTTTAAATATGCCTATATTGTTTTTAATTACGTATATTTCAGTTTTAGCTATGTTATTTTAGCACATCAAGTTACACTTAATGAAAATGAGAAATAGCTGAATTTTTTAAAATTGTTTTACTTTATTTCAGTTAACATTTATTTTATTTCAAGTAACAAAAATGTTTTCTATATATTTTTTGTTTTAGTTAACTACAGTATAATAACCCTGTGCCAGATTTCTATTTGTGCTATTTCAGAATTAACATTTTAATACGATTCAAAAATGTACTAGTGTAACTCAACATATAACAGAGACATTAAACTGAACAATAGACATTGTAACAGACCACACATTCTCAATGAGCGTTTAGACGTGCAGTTGTATTTGTTCGTCTGTTCATATGAACAGAGTTGTTTGTTGTGGGTTAAATAGAAAGTCATTTCCTAGTGCTAACCTCTGGTTAACCCACATTTCTGCTCCGCGTCTATCTGGGATCTTCCCTGCTGCGGAAAGTCTTGCAGAAGAAAATTAAATTTTAAAGGGCTGCTCCCTGCAAATCTTTCATTGTTGATTTAATTATGTCTCGCAGAGCAATCCCTCAACCCTGACCTCACTCTCAAACACACACACACACACACACACACACTGAGCCGCTGGAGACCAGTCAAGGTTCCTCTAGCTGTTGGCTGACAATAGTGACACAATCATTCGGTTTCTTCACTATTGCCAACGATAAAGTCTTCATGTCATGGGAAACAGATTTCCAACAAAGAGTTCATTCTACTAAGGGAAACATTTCGTAACTCCAGTGCTCAAAACTTCCTCTCCTGTTCTAAATGAGCATTTATTGAAACTAAACAGCAAAAACATTCATTCTGAACCTTTTAAAGAAATCTGCACTACCGGCCAAAAGTTTGAAACATAAACATTTTTTAGAAGAAGTCTCTTCTGCTCACCAAAGCTGTATTTAAAATTGTGTTTTCAATGTGAATATCTGTTAAACTGTAATTTATTTGTGATCAAAGCTGAATTTTCAGCATCATTACTCCAGTCTTCAGTGTCACATGATCTTCAGAAATCATTCTACTATGTGAGCCTGGAGCACAAAAGCAGTGTTAAGTCGCTGGGGTATATTTGTAGCAATAGCCAACAATACACTGTATGGGTCAAAATTATAGATTTTTCTTTTATGCCAAAAATCATTAGGATATTAAGTAAAGATCATGTTCCATGAAGATATTTTGTAAATTTCCTACCATAAATATATTAAAACTTAATTTTTGATTAGTAATATGCATTGCTAAGAACTTAATTTGGACAACTTTAAAGGCAATTTTCTCAATATTTTGATTTTTTTGCACCCTCAGATTCCAGATTTTCAAATTGTTGCATCTCGGCCAAATATTATTCTATTATTCTATATGGAAAGCTTATTTATTCAGCTTTCAGATGATGTATAAATCTCACTTTTGAAAAATGTACACTTATGACTGGTTTTGTGCTCCAAGGTCACATATGCTGATTTGCTGCTCAAGAAACATTTCTGATTATTATCAATGTTTAAAAACCACCCCCCAGAAAACAGTTATTTTAAAATTTTAATAATTTTGAACAATATTACTGTCTTCACTGCATTTTTTATCAAATAAATGCAGCCTTGGTGAGCAGAAGACTTCTTTCAACAACATTAAAAGCTCTTTAATTGTTAAAAAATCCCTTATGTCGCTCCAAATCTATAGGCCGATGTTCATGCTCATGCTTTGTGTGACAAACTGACCATAGGCTGTTCAATAATTATCTTTCTGAGCTCTCAATTCTCACTCTTGACATCAAGGATGCCAAATCTCTCCTAACTAAACCGGAGGCACAAATGTGATTCGGGTGAACTGTCCTTTAACCAGTTCCTGTGTGGAGAAGCACTAGCTCTGTCACGGACAGATGTCAAGGACTTCAGGCTATCATTTAGACTAATATCTGTCTAAATAGGTTTCATGGTCAAGTGAAGAGTTTCCATCTTTATTTATCACCACTCGCCCAAGCAATGGCGTCATTAAGCAGCATGCAATATCACCATACAGTGTGTCACTAAGGTTTTTACTGAGGTAAAGGGTCTTGCTCAAGGCTACAGTGGCGATTGTTCATGGCTCGCCGCTCATGGGGTCAAACCATCAGCCTTCTGGTTACCAGCGCTGAGGTTTAACCATTACACCGCATCCCATAACCTGGCCCAGAGCAGATGTTGCCATAGTGATGCCCTGCACTGAAAACTGCACCACTGTTGTGACATGCAAAATGCTGATGAAGACTAAAGTCACCTCATTAACCTGCAAATGTTCCCGCGCTGAAAACAAGACAATGGTTTTCTTAGCAAGCCACTTGGGTGGCATAATGGAATAATGGATCAAAGGATGACTTTTGTTATTTTTTTTAAATAAAAACATTCAAATGTACTAGACTATTTGATATTTTATAACATTCGCAACACAAAAATACTCCCCAGTCCATACAGAACATCAACCTAGAGCTCATTAGCATATGACGCACATATTTGCATATCAAGAACTATTGCATATTCAGCCACTTGACCCGCAAGGATGAACTATGCTGAAACAGGTTAGATATTAATAAAAGGGCTTATTTGCATATGGAACTATTAAAGGTACAGCAGCAAAAACAGTCTGTTTAATTAAAGGGAAATTTGGTCATCATTTATCACCCTCATGTTGTTCCAAACCTGTATGAGATTCTTTCTCCTGTGATAAATTAAGTCTAAGGTAAGTCTGTAAGAAGTTAAATTCTTCTGTTGAACACAAAAATTTGAAGAATTTTGGTAACCAGACAGTTGACGGTAGCCATTGAGTTTCATAGAATGTAAAAAAAAAAACTATGGAAGTCCACCGTCAACTGTTTGGTTACAAAACATTCTTCAAAATATCTTCTTTTGTGTTCAACAGAAGAATTTAACTCATACAGGTTTGGATAAACTTGAGGGTACGACCTTTCATTTTTTGGTGAACTATCCCTTTAATTCATGCACTGTAAAAATGATTATTTTTTAAAGATTATTGGAGTACGTTTTACCATAAAATACTACTTCAGTTTGTCTACCACAACATTTCATGTTTAATTCAATGTTTTACTTGCCATTTGTGTAATTGTTTAGGGAAATTACTAGCAATATCTGAATGTAAATTGTTTATACACCAAATTTTTTTCAGTGTTATTCGTGTTAATGCATTGAATTCTAGGGCTCAAAATTTAATGTGCAGAATATAGGTCTTTTAAGCAACATGACGTGGTTAGAGGGACCGCTGATTATGATATACACGTCAGGTGGGGAAACCGAATGACCTCTGACGATTCTTTCATGTGAGTGATGAGAATATTCCTGTTTAATTATTCCAGGCATTGCATTGACTATGCCGAGCCGCTCCTCAAGAGGAAAGTCAAGGAGGGCAGTTTTAATTGAGTGATAAAATGGGCTGTATCTGTATCTGTATCTGTGTGTGAAATATAAAGACTAGGGACAGGTAAATTAGTAATTTAATGTTTCTGATTCCACTAATGATTCTTTTGTTCTGATTCAGTGAGTCACTGGATTGATTCAGACTGTGAACTCTTGAGTGTTTTTGAAAGATTCATTACAATGAACAGACTCATAAGAATCATTTGTCCGCAAATTGGTCTAGAAGAACTGTTGTTGCAACCAAAAATCATGAAAAGCATTCAGGTCCAGTATTTATTTATTTCTTTTTCAGAAGTGGTTCAGAGTAAGAATTAACATATAATTGTGACACACAGCACGATCTGAGCATGAGCGTCGGGAGGTTTGGTTTGGGATTTACAAAACATTGAGCGGCTGTCAACACGCGCACGGCACGCACACTCCAGGGGACTTGTGCAAATATCAACACACACACAAACACACTTAAATACCTCTGAGGGTTAAAGACAATATAACATTTCTCACAGGACACAGTCTGCATTAATCTGAGCAACACAAACCATTACGCTCACATGTTTGTGTTTACTTTCTAAGACTTCAGGGACAAATTTGTCCTCAAAAGCGATCTAAATCTGACAAACCTTCCTTTGGGTATATACTAGGACGTCCTTTATAGGAAAAACCATTCGTACATAAAATAAATGATGTATTTATTTTGAAAAATGCGTTTTTTTTAGGGGTACATGCAGCAAACAATTTGTCTGTCTAACTGAATGTGCAAACTGAATTGGACCAACATGTATGAAACCAAGAAACCTCAAAATAAAAAGATCTCAAAGAAAAACTCTAATTAACAAGGAGGAGATTGAATATCAGTAATAATGCACTTTAAGAATGATGCACTGTAAACGCCTCTTTTAATGATTTCTGATTGCCTTTGGTAATGCATTTGTGCAGAGAGTGTGTGCGTGTTTGTGCATGTATCATGACAGATTGTTTATAGACGCAACATATCTCCGTCTCAAGGTCCGGCAACCTTCTTAAACGATTTCTCCATCTCTCAGTCCCAGAGAGAAAGACTCAAAGAGAGACAGATGGTTGTGATCTGTTAGGTGGGAGCCATCGGATCTAAACCTTGTGTAAACTCACACTCGAGGGACGCGGTCTGCGCAGACGCAGGCTTTTTAATTGGTTTCATTTGAATGACTGTAAAAGCCACTGCGTTATTAGATTATATTTATCCCTGCAGCGCGGCTGCTTACATCAGCGCTGAAAGAGAGATTAATGTGCAGAATTTTAAACTGCGCTTTAATATTCCGTACAGATTTATCCAAACAGCTGCGTTGAGCCACTCAGATTGAACTCTGTGCAAAGATTTACTGCCATTACATGCGAGAACTGCACCACGGCTCTTGAAGGGTTCAAAAAACCCTTCAATCTCTTGATTACCAGAGAAAATGACTTCAGCTTGTCACTCAGTTTGTAAAAGCACAGAACAAATGCATTTTGATTAATGCAAGATGTTTAAAAGCTGAAATGTGCAGCTTCAAGCACTTACAATAATTGTTCCATACAAAACAAAGTGTGTTATTTGAGCTGCAAAGTGTTTAAATCATCCTTTCAGTGGTGGAACTGCTGTAAACAAATTTGTTTTTAGAAATCATTTTCAATGGAAATTACGCCACAAGCACTGTCCGTACGGCTTAAGTTGCATTGAACCTGGAACATTCCTCCAACAAAGCATCGAACGCAAGGCACTTTGAAACCATGTTTACACAAAACAGCAATGCTACCTGAAAGAAAACAGCAGACCGGTGTCTTTTAATGTCCCGCGGCTGCAGAAGTCCAGCCAACCGTGGCCACATGTTTCAGCTCCAGTAAAAACACTTCATCGCTGACATTAACAAGAGCCAGACATTCCCGATATCAAATTCCACACGTTCGCCGAAAGACCATGCAACATTTCTGAGCACATTCCTGGCAGACGTGTTACATTAGAAGACAAATCGCAGATGAGATCTCTTCAATATCTCAAATGTTTCTGCAATGTAGTAATGAGATGTTTGCTGTTTACTGGTTCTGGGATCTTTCTCAACTATGTCTCAAACTGTGCCCAGATCTACCAAGACAGTCTGCAATCAAAGGTCAAAGATCTCGATATGAACTGAGCGATTTGTTCGTGGATTAGACTGAATCAGTCTGAGAAGTTAATGACTCCTCAACTCAAAGAGTCAGTCTAAGCGCTTCTCGACTGTCCGTTTCAGACACGTCTGACTCTAAATGAGCCGGGAACCATCTGTAAGGTGCTTTAGCTGCAAAACTGTAATGCAGGCAGCATGTCCAAGAGCTCCTGAATATTTGTCACAGTCATATTGAACAAGCAGAGAAAGCCCAGACCCGGGACATTATGGAGCATGAAAATTAATCTCAATTAAGTTGCAAAAAACTGGGACACAGAATTGCAATACAAATAACGCCCTATAATTAATATGCCTTAATTACATAAAAACTTAATAAACAGCTATGTGTGCCTACATATGGCTTTATTAAAACATGTTAGAGAATATAATATGCCATAGCAGACATTAGCGACAAGTAATTAAATAAAGAAACAATTTTTTTTTTCTTTTTTTAACAGGTAATTGAAACAGTGTTACATTGTTACATCCCACATTAATCGCTTACCTTTCAAAAGTGTTTACTGATCCTGATTTTAAGTAAATAAAATAAATATTAATTGAAATCAAATAAAATATTGAACTATTTTCAAATAAAACTTGAGCTATTTTGCCAAGCCAACATTTCAATTTTTTTAGTTTAATACTAAATGAAACATACTAAAAACTAAGTACTAAAATACTAAATAAAAAAAATCACAAAATAACTAAAATGAAAATGAAAACAGAAAATATAAACAAATCTAATTCAAAATATTAACAAAAATTATAATACTATATCAATGCTACTAAAATACCACTAAATTAACTCTATTCTATTTGTTTTATGACAACATAGAAAAATAAACTTTATATTAAAAAAATAATTATTACTACTAACAGATTAAATTTATGCAAAATGTCAAACTTTTCAGTTAAAATGCTACGTTTCTGAAAATAAATGGCTGTTACATAAAGTATATTTTATCCAAATAACACATGAAATAAGCAGAAACAATATTTAAAAAAACATGCAACCAATTAAGTGAGAATATATTGTGCAGCCAATAATTGGGCTCTCTCTCTACAAATGTGCATTGGGTTACACCTTATTTTAAGGTGTCCTTGTTACAGTGTAATTATACATATAAGTACTAAGTAATATTAATTAACTGCATGTACTATATGATTAGGGTTTGGCTTTGGGTTACTTGCATGTAATTATGCATAATTAATTATTATAATAGTAAGTACATGTAACATGTATAACAAGGACACCTTAAAATAAAGTGTTACCGTGCATTGTATGCATATTATTATGCATCTCTTGTGAGAGGCTTGAAAGTGAGAGCAGCAGAGATTCATGTGTGAGTGTTTGTGTTTAAAGGGGTCATATGATGCTTTTTTAAAGATCATTATTTTGTGTATTTGGTGTAACAGAATATGTTGACATGCTTTAATGTTCAAAAAACACATTATTTTTCAAATACTGTACATTATTGTAGGTCCTCTATGCCCCGCCTCTCTCAAACGCTTAGTTTTCTACAAAGTCCCTCCTTCCGACAAGCGCAGTCTGCTCTGATTGGCCAGCTGACCCAGTGCATTGTGATTGGCCGAACACCGCAAGCACTCGTCGGAAATGTAACACCCCTTACCATAATCGCGAGCTTCATCTTTCAAAATAAATGTAAAGACAGTAAATATGTCAATGTAAAGTAAAAATGTCATTAGTTTTACCATCAGTTCAAGCCCGAAAGGGGGTTTGAGGTTTTAATCTTTGCAACTTTACGGATCTTAACGAAGCACGAACAGCTTGTAACACTCCAAAGAGAAAGGAAAACTTGAAATCGCATCATATGACCCCTTTAATAAACCCAAAGGGACTGAATATTCCAAACTGGATGTGACCAAAGCCTCACTGTGCCCTTCACAATGTCACTGCCTGCACATCATTGTGTTAGAATAGCGCACGCACGCACGCACGCACGCACGCACGCACGCACGCACGCACGCACGCACACACACACACACACACACAGAGACAGTTGCAGATGTTATTTTACATCACCATTACAATTACATATTCAGCAGATAAAGCCATATTTATGAACATGGTTACAGTATGATACATCTATGATGCTCAACTGTTAACTCTTGAGATATTGTAAAATGTGCATGCCATAAAAACCTCTTATTAACAAGGCAAAATCAGCTGCGTGTAAAAGTGAGGTAGGATGTTTCTCCTGAAGGCACAGAGACTGTCATCTCACACACACCGACACACATGCCCACATACTCACACATACTCACACGCTCCAGACCTGTTGCTCAGGCACGCCGGTGTTTGAGTAGCTCAGTCCAGGTGACAGTGTTTCTCTGAGACATTCATAATGGATGAATCCATCCACGCACACACACACACTTTATACTGCGGAGAGAAAACTCTGAATTCAAGTACTGTATATGATGACACACTATATCTTCTCACACACACATCACATGTTGGGAACATAAACAAGAGATTTCCTTCTACATTACACTACGAACTACATAATGTATTATTTGGTAGTATAGTGGTTAAAATGTACTGTAAGTTGCTCTGCCTGTATAGCCAGTTGTTCACTATTATTAAGCAGATTTACAGATACAGTACATAAACATACACAAAGGGTTGGATAATTTAATGAAATACATTCTGAATCTTTTACCACAGGATGATTTACTAAATGCAATTATCTTATGAAAAAAATCATCATGTTAATAAGAGAGAAGATATGCATGCTAATTTGCATACTTCTACCATCCACTTCACTGATGATGGGAAAGTGGTAAGCATTTGCATCTAACTATATTCACTACTTTATTGCTTTTATATAGGTTTTCATGCATTCAGCTTCACATTTCTACAACTAAATAAGCTGAAATAAACAAATCACACACTTCTCTCTGGTTGTATGTAATATACACTGAAAAAGCACACTTAGGCTGCATCTGAAATTGCATACTTCCCTATTTTATACACTGAAAAACTTTTTTTTTTTAAGTTTATTAGAGCACGTTTTACAAGAAATTACTATATCAGTCTTTAATTAATTAATTGTGACGTTTACTTGAAATTTTAAGTAAAAATTGTTTCTATACCAAATTTTTTTTTTCAGTGTAGTAAACAAAAAACAGAATGTGAAAAAAGTAGCATGTCCAAATTTACAATATTCATAAAACAGTACCCGTATGACATTCTGGTGATCAGTGTGCATCCGATGGACACTTTTCAATCCCATGAGGCAACAGGAGAGGATTTGTGAATGGCAGTGAAGCGGCACAACCCTACGCTATTGACAACAGACAATGGCTCTTTTTTGCCTGTTCACTGAAATATTGCTAATGTGAATAATTACTTATTTAAAAGAAATACCTACAAGAGATTATGTGATTTCAGACACAGCCTAAATCCTCCGGCATAATATTATGATTTGGAATGCATTAATTCTTACTTCACATAGTATTTGAAGTGCGATGTAGTTGCAGACTCTCACTGAATGATCATGTGATCAGATTGTTACGTAATCTGCACACTTATTGGCTGAATTAAGGAATGCGAAATCTGCGTTATAATCTGTCTATAAAATCAAGTTAAAATAAAAACTTTAATTAAAATTGCATCATATGCAAAACTATTTTACACACAAGTGACTACTTACCACTGGACAGTTTGTGTGTGTGTGTGTGTGTGTGTGTGTGTGCGTGCACTGGTATTCCCTACGTTATGGGGAGCAAATGCCCCCACAAGGATAGTAATGCCAGTCAATTTTGACCTTGTGGGGCCATTTTTAAGATGATTTTGAATTAAGATAATTTCTACTGTTTTGTCTTCTTCAGCTGTAGACATCTTTATGTTTGTAGAGCAATTGAGATGTTCTCCTGAATGTGTGTGTGTGTGTGTGTGTGTGAGTGTGAGTGTGTGTG
>NW_015551074.1:421160-442644 GCF_001515605.1 Sinocyclocheilus anshuiensis | reverse complement strand
TGTGGGTGTGTGTGTGTGTGTGTGTGTGTGTGTGTGTGTGTGAGTGTGAGTGTGTGATTTCTGTGACAGCAGTAGATTGAGGAGCTTGTAGTGACATGGTCCTCTCATTGCCGGCCTGATGGAAATACTGCAGGACACCAGGCACAGCAAAAACACACCCACAGGTCACTTCACACACACTGACGATCAGGGAACACCTACAATTCAGACAGCTGTCAATCAGAGTCAAACACAACAGATCACATACAGAATCACACACACTTGCTTCAGTTCGCCAGAAAAATCCTCATTCAGCTCACAAGGCTAGAGATATTCAATCTTAATATTGATGCGGCAAAGAAACCAGAGAGATACGATAAGAGAACAGAAAACAAACTTTAATACTCAGTGTTAGTATACGCAACTGTAATAGAGATACTTGCAATAGCAAACAGCACAAATTAGCACGTGCATGTGGCATTATGCAAATGAAATATGCATGAAAGCTATTTTCACAGCAGTAAATAGATTATTAAATTGTGACATGAAATGTGAGCAAATACACAGGTAAATATAAATGTGCTGGTCTAAATATGGATTATTCTTTGCAATTGAGCTCCCTGCTTGTTCATGCATCTAAATTAAGTGTGTATACATCAGTTAATGACGTGGACGGTGTTTTGTGTTGAAGAAAAGACCGTGTGAACGTCAGATTCTCGTTTTAGAGAGCAGAGGAGGAGGAACACTTTCTCGCTCTTGCTGCTAAATGAGCGTTTGGTGAATGAACGGCGTATGATACGCTCCTGATGCTGCAGACTCACATTCACGAAACACATACACACTCAATGGGGTTAAGAGGGTGTGTGAGGATTTATTCAGGTATGAGGACAGATTTATCTCCACAAGTGAGCTAAATCTGACAACGCTTATCAATCTGACAACAATATCATTTCCCTGTGCTGTTATTGGTGTACTTGTGTTGTAGACATCCCTAATCTCATAGAATTAGAATGATTATGACAACTTTATAGTTAGTTATCATTAGTCCTTGGTGTGAACGGACCTTTATTCACACTGCTGCTCAAAAGTTTGGAATAATTACCTTTTTTTTATGTTTTTGAAAGACGTTCTGCTCACCAAAGCTAGTTATTTGACTAGTAATAGTACAGTAATATTGTGAAATATTATTATAATTGAATATAACTGTTTTCTATATGAATATATTGTAAAATGTAATTTATTCCTGTGATCAAAGCTGAATTTTCAGCATCATTACTCCAGTCTTCAGTGTCACATGATCCTTCAGAAATTAACAATATAAATGTCTTTAGTCACTTTTGATCAGTTTAATGCGTCTTTGATGAATAAAAGTATTAATTTCTTCTCTTTTTTTCTACATCTTACCCCAAATTTGAATAGCAGTGTATCAGTTTCCACAAAAATATTGGGCAGCACAACTGTTTTCAACATGGATAATACTCAGAAATGTTTCTTGAGCAGCAAATCAGAATGATTTCTGAAGATCATGTGACACTGAAGACTGGAGTAATGATGCTGAAAATACAGCTTTAATCACAGAAATAAATTACATTTTACAATATATTCATATAGAAAACATTTATTTCAATCAGCAATAATATTTCACAATTTTACCGTATTTTTCAACAAAATTGCAGCCTTGGTGAGCAGAAGAGGCTCCTTTTAAAATCATTACAAAATCACAATTATTTTAAACTATTGACTGGTAGTGTATAAATAGCTTGCAGACAAAATTGCCAACGAAGAAGTAGACGGAAAGTCCCCACCGTGACAGAAAAACAAACATGCGCATGTGTGTGATTGTAACGAGTTGCTGACCTCTCTTGGATCACTTCGCTTTCTCCTTTAATTAGGTTGGAAATGTCAAGATGAAATTTCTTTCTGTCTTGGTTACTCTTTATGTGTGTGTAACTGATGCTCAGTCTACCAAAGTCTGTGCTTGACCCAGTTTTAAATTAGTTGCAAATGTGAATGGACAAAACATGAAAAATGAAACTAAGACAGAAACGTCAAGACATTACGACCTCTGTGCTTCCGTCTTCTTAATTAATCAACATTTTTGCATCCTAGCAACATCTCATTAAGGTGTCACAGCAGTTTCTGTGTAAATGCAAGTGTAGAGTAATTAAGACTAAAGAGGAACCAGTCACGAGTCATTAGTCATTAGTGTTTAAGTCAGTATACAGAGTCCTACATACAGTCTAACACACACACACACACACACACACACCTGCAGTCGCAACAGTATCTGCTGACTGCAGCAAAATCCAATCCAAAACTATTTAACACACAGCAGACAGCAGTTCAAATTCAGCATGAAGCCTGTCCGCAAGCTGTTTTACTTGACTTCACCATAAGTGACATGTCCAGTGGAATAAGACGTTCAAGGAGAAAGGAAAAAACCGCATGAAATAGAGGAATTTCATCTGGTTTATACAAGTGTCACTATATGAAGGTGGTTGAAAAATCAAAAATATATCTAATTAGCTGCATGTAGAAGTTAATAATTGAATATTTTTTTAAATGTCTATATTATGTTAATATTAGATTTAATTTAGAATCAGTGTTATTTTAGCATCGAGATACTATTATAGTTTTAATTCAATTTATTTTTGTATTTTCCATTTTAATTCTATTTTAAGTTTTAGTAATTTGTGTGCTAGTCACTTTTATTATTTTTTTTTAAGTAGTAGTGTCCAGTAATGTCTAGTAAATAAATATCATTTTTATTTCAGTTTTAGTTAAAATAAAAATGAGAAATGCTTCAAATCAGTTAGCATTTTTTTTATATTCTATTTCAGTTAACGTTTATTTTATAATGTTGAATGCAAAAAAAAATTAGTTTTATTAAGTATAATATCCTTGTTTTTTTATATATTTTTAATTAGTTTTTATTTTTCGATTTTTTGTATTATTTATAATTATTTTATTTTTTAGTAAATACGTCTATATAGTTTTAGTCGTTTTAGTATCATTGACATAATATTATAGTTTTATTTAATATTTTAAATTCGTTTTTATTTTTTATATTTTGTTTTTCATTTTAATTTTAGTTTAAGATTTAGTAACTTTGTTTTATTTTTATTACTTTTTTTATATGTCTAGTAAATATATATATATATATATATATTTTAATTGCTTTTTACTTTTTGTCATTTATTAGCTATTTAATTTTTTAGCAAATATGTCTATATAGTTTTAATTCATTTTCTTCAGCTTTAATTTGAGTTATTTTAGTACATCAAATGACACTAAATGAAAATGAGAAACGCTGCTTTGCCAAATAGCTGAAAATAAATGTGATTACATATTTTTTAATATTTTATTTTGTTTACATTTATTCAGTTTCGCTTAAGTATCAAAAATATTTTTAAGGTTTTAGTTACCAATAACCCTGGTTAGAGTATCGCTTTAATAGCTTCTGAGGTTCTGTCAGCGTAATGATGCTGCCTAAGAAGGGTGATACTTGTTTAGGCTCACTAGGTCAGTGTGCACTTGAGTATGGAAGAGTTCTGAAGATGCTGCTCTTAGGACATCATCGCCTCCATCATCACCATCAGCTAATGGGAGGCTCATCGCCATAGTAACCGGAGATCTATATGTTGGTAAAGAAAGATAACGACTCGCACAGACACAAACAAAAGCACGCGCACAAAAGGAACGTTCCCACAGATTCTCCCCCGCTACGAGGGTTTCGTTTTTCATAAAATATGAAAGAGGGAGAATCACAGCGGCACGGTTGGATGCTCGCTGTACACACACAAGTGTGTCTAAATCATTAACGGCCTTCTCTCTTTCAAACTGCGCTGACGCAAAATCAGTTCAACTGGGACTGATTCAACTGAATAGAAAAAGTATGTAAACTATATTATCGCACAGCTCTATATATAAAGTCAGATATGTGTCAAACTTTATCCACACACATACAGTACATTCATGTAAAGCGATATATACTATATATCACAAATCTTAACTGCTTGTTATTGGTCATGTCTTAAGTGAACATATACAGTTGGGAGAAAACGGAGCTATTGCTTTGAAATTCTTTATTTGTTCTTATTTTATTACTGACTTGTCTTTAATAATGTTTGATCTTTATATTAGCTAGGCTACTAGTTTTTGCTGTGGTTATAAAATTTCACTGGTATCTAAAATTTTGCTGTCATAACAACCTTATTTATTAGACTACAGAGTTTCATAGGTCAAAAACAAACCAAAAACAAGAACTATTTTTATTTATTCATTTATTTGTTTGTGGTGGGGCCCATGAAAGTTTTGGCAGGGCAAGTAAAAACCCAAACCGAAATCTAAAAAATCCTTAGCATTGAGCCCTGACCTTGCTTTTCCAAAAGAACAGTGGAGATTTGGTCTTACTGTATGTAAAATGCATGATTTATAGAGAATTTCACCTCTATACAATCTCACTGCTATCACAGTTTGTGCATCACACAAACCCTGAGGTTGCAAACGGTTTCAGTATAATGCATTACAGCATATAATCCATGACATTATGTATTTTAATAGACTTTAATATCTGAAACAAATAAATATGAATAGGCTCGAATTATAACTGTAGTTAATATTATTTGCAATATACGATGTGGCGTATAATAAGGAACTGTAAATGCCTCCAAAACACCTTTATACTGTATAATATATGCATTCGTAGAAATCCTTATTTTTCCACCATCCGCTCTGCGTTGTGTGGCCCGAGGGTCTGTTGAAATGATTTAGAGCAACCTGGCTCAATGAGTGCGGAAAATACGACAGGAAAATGAGATCTGTAGGTCTGATGAAGGTGGCCAATGATTTCTGAGCTGATAGTACGTGATGGATTGAATCAAGGCTACGCTGCGAGAATAAAGAATGCGGGATTTTCCTGAGCTGGTGTTTGTGACGCCGTCTATAGTTTCTGAAACAAAATTAGAGCAATGTTTTCTTGTGCACCACCTATAACATAATCTGATTGTTTAGGGGATTTCCGTATAGTATTTTAGCTTGCTTGTTTTTAATGTGATTTGAGTACAGAGCGAGTTACATGCAGAAGTTTAAAAGAATAGTTCACCCAAAAATGAACATTTGCTGAGAATTGATTCACCCTCGGTACATCATGTAGATGAGTTTGTTTATTTATTGAAACTGATTTGGAGAAATGTAGCATTGCATCACTTGTTCACCAGTGGATGCTCTGCAGTGAATGGGTGCCGTCAGAATGACAGCTGATAAAAACATCACAGTAATCATTTTAACTTTGGTCATCGCTTCTGGACAACATATCAGTCCATAACCAATAATAACGATTCCTCCAGTGAAAAAGATCTGTGCACATTTCTCTCCTGATTCAGATGAGACAGCTTATCCACTGGAGAACATGAGAGCATAAAGCAATATTATGGATTATGGACTGGTATTCAAGTAACGGTTTGAAGTTAAAAAACCTCTTAATGATGGATTTGTTTCTTACAAACATGCAACTTTTGTCTTCTCCAGATGTTAACTGATGGACTGGAGTGGTGTGGATTACTTGTGGATTATTGTGATGTTTTTATCAGCAGTTTGGATTCTCATTCTGACAGCCCCCATTCACTGCAGAGCATCCATTGCTGAGACAGTGATGCAATGCTATATTTCGCCAATTCTGATGAAGAAATAAACTCATCTACATCTTGGATGGCCTGAGAGTGAGCACATTTTCACCAAATTTGAATTTTTAGGTGAACTATTCCTTTTTTGCAGTTTGTCTAAATGCCTTACCAAACACTACCAATAACCAAAGCCTTACAGACTCATCAGAAACCAAGTTAAAGGTACCGAGAGATGTTTCTGCAGTCTCAGTGATGACTGGGTTTCTATTTCTCTGCAACACAATCAGCCTCCCACAGGTTGATGTGTTTTAGGGTGCAAGTACGCAGCTCATTTTTTTCAGACGCTATCAAAATTGATTTGAGATTCAGCGCTGGATTGATCCTGCAGCAAGTTTAATCAAGCGGCAGAAAATTGAGAGCGAAAAAAGAGCCAATCTGTCTCCTTTTATGCATTTACGTAACTTGCCACAGTTTTTCATGAACCTATGGATCAGGGCTCAGGAACACACTCAGCATATTACCTAAAGCTCAGACCCTTTGACAACGACACGATGGAGACATCGGACAAAAATAAAGAGAAAGTGTTCAGTCCCGCAGCGTTCAATGCGAGTTGTCAGCGCTTGATAAATCGGTGCTATCACCACGCATGTGTGTGTGTTTGTGTGGTCCTCAGTTGACTGATTCGGACTGAGTCGAGTGTACAGGGTGTCTGCCGGTGTCTATGATAAGGCACATCTCTCTCTGTTCAGGGACGGATATAGAAACCATAGATCTGTCTCTCTATCTTAGCTCCAGCTCTAATCAGAATCCCGTCCACCCACTCTATTTCCTGACATGCTGGAATAACACACATCTCCCAGAGGCTGCTCATCACACAAATCCATAATTCATCTCTACAGCCTTCAGTGATGACACACACATACACACACCTATGTGCATAAAGCATAGTGAGATTTGGATTCCCTGCATCATATGCAAACATATATGTGTCGTTAGGCTGTGGCGGTGTGTGTCTTTTTTTGCTGGCTTACATGATGTTAGCGTTCACCCTGAGGGACTAAACTAAACCTACTGGAATAATAGATAAAACACAACACACTCCGCCCCAGCTGGGCTAATAATAAAAAAAACCTAAAGCAATATTTTTTAAAGTGCATATAGATCACAAATACAAAGCACTGGCTTGAGGTGAGAAAGGCGATACCAATTAATATGCTGTTGACAATGCTAATAGTTTAAATTAAGTTGCACATTTTATATCTAATAGCAATTTATTATTACATTATAGTTTTGAATTTCGGAAAAGAGTACATTTTGCACAACCATACTACAGATCTGACTGAACAATGCATCTTGAATTAGGGTAAGCTGGTTAGAAAATTCACACTTTGCATTTTGCATGATATTAACTTAATATTCAAACTCTTAAGAAATGGAAACAAGTTGTTCTATACTATACACTGCCAAGAGTGTAAGTACATTTTGGATCAAACACAAGGGCGAGGCAACGCTTCTGTTAATCCTGTTAATACCATTCATCAAAACGTGTTCTGTCCCACTGGCTTGGTGTCAGTAATGCCCAGTAGGGTTGATCTTTGAACAAGACACTTAAACTCAGGATCCTCCCAAGTTTGTTTCACCTCCCAGAAACTAATTCCCCCATTTTTGGTTATGTGGCTACTAAAACGGCATAACATAAAGGCAGATTAATGCAGTCACAACTCACAAACGTGGCTCATCCAATCAGAATTTGGAGTCCAAATTATCTATTTTAAAGTAAAGATTCCCTTCTATTCCAGTAGACCTCCAGGATTTAGTTTGGCAGAACAGTCACAGTTTAATTAGTTTTATTTTAGCCCAAGATTTTGATCAAATTGACAAAATGGAAGGCGGTGAGACGAGCTGCATTAGACTGTCCACTTCAGCGCTGTGTAGGATGGGAGTGCAAAGATTTCTGGTCCTAGACAGACGAGCAGCTTTCATGTGAGATGACCGCATGCTCTCTGACCTGCACTCTGTCCGCAGGTGTGTAATGAGTGTGTAATGATGCTCTAGAGTCAGGATGACCATGCAGGTGGCCTGCAGCTATGACACACATACGTGTCTAAGTCAAATATACTGCAGTCGTGGCCTCAGATGGCACAACCACAGACCGGCTAATGCATACTGGACTTAAAAACGGCAAGAAAAATGTCATGCTCCAAACTCACTGAGTGGGTTAATGCATTTTCTCGAGTCAGGATGCACAGGTTTTATTCATCCAATGTCATATAAAAAAGTAACCTGTAATGGTTGTTTTACATACCTTGTAGTGTATGTTGTTTGTGGGATTTTTTATAATAGAGCTTTTGGTGCAGATGCAAGCTTGTCTGATGGTTCTTTGGTTGGTGTTAAAGCTGTTCTATCAAACATTAGCCGTTGTCTATCGGCCTCCTAGCGACTCGCTGACGACACAAGGGGAATGAAGATGTGAAAGAGGAAACACAAGTGTGTTAGACGGAGACGTTTCACATTTCTACTTAAGGTGATCAGAATGAATCTTCGTGTTGCTAGTAAAACACTCAGCTTGATATTTCAGAGCTTTGTGTTTGCTGAATTGGACTTACAAAATATCACAAGGTTTCTCAAAATGTCATGCTCCAAACTCACTGGATGGGCTTTTACATACCTTGTAGTGTAAGTGGCTTGTGGTATTTTCATAATAGCTTTTGGTGCAGACGCAAGCCTGTCTGATGGTTCTTTGGTTGGTGTTAAAGATGTTTTCTAAACTCGGACATGCATGCAAGGATCAGAGGTTCCTGTGGAGGTTCAGTATGGTTTACATTTAGCATTTTGGCTTGATTTGTGTACAGTAAGTGAACTGTTTTTGACAACATAATCTGCCAGTTACCCGATAATGTATTTCTCCTTGCAACTCGTCTCTGCAGAAATCATGTTCAACAAGCAGCTTGCATTGTTCTCAATTGCTAAAATGCATCTGCAACATAAATATGAGTGAAAAAGCATCCCCTCCTCAAGTAGCTTGGACTAGAAGGAACTTACCAGCTCAGATGAAGAAAACCAACTGAACTAATCCAAGAAATGAAGCCTGCGATACTCTCAAATATTTACCCTGTTCCTTTCCATATATTTCTCATGCCTTAAAATAGGATGCGTTCTTTGAAAGAGCTGACGAGATGGGGAGGAAAAACAGCATTACCCCTGGAATGAACTTCATAGCAGGCAATCGTCGCAGGTATATGTTTTCAATCTGAGAGAACCGCACGCTTATATATATTTATATACGCCCGTAAATTCAACAGAGCATCCTCCAGAGGTCTCCCCTCAGGAATCAGACGGCCTGTCGGGAATACAGAGCCGTAAATGAGCAAAAGGCCGAAGCCATCGCGGTGGCAGACGAGTGCCAGTATGTGTATGACAGCAGAGAAATGAGAGAGGATGAAAGTCGTTGCTCAGGGGCGAGACAGCAGTGGGCTGGTAAGATGGAGGAATAACAGTTTACTGCCACATCATGTTGAGGGATAATTCAATCAAATGTTAGCGGTTGGCTATCGGCCTCCTGGCGGCTTGCTGACGAAAGGCAGGGAATGAAGATCCGAAAATGGAAACACAATGTGTGTTAGACAGAAACGTTTCACCTTTCTACGAAAAACTTTCAGAATGAGTCTTCGTATTGCTAATAAAAGAGAACTGATGTGTTTTTGGGACAACAGTCAGCTTGATGTTTCAGAGAAACCATGTTGAGTAGATTTACATTTTTTATTTAATTTGGCAATCAGTTTTATTATTTGAGGAAAAATGAAAGATTATGTGGATGAGACTCCCAGCAGTGAGCCGGAACAATTGAAATGTTCATCTGTTCATTACACATCAAAATCATTTTAATGTGATTTGCAGAGAATTTGATTTGAACTCTAGTAACTGTATTCATTTTTCCCAAATTCTGTTTAATTTATTCACTAAATTGTGCTTTGCATTTTAATGCAAAAATAGTATCTGATCAATTTAATTCATGAAACTTGTCTAATATTATTTAATTGTAATAATTTATCAAAATGTTAACAATAATAGTGCCCTATGCAATGTTCTATTTTTTTTATAAAATTGACAACGGTGTTGTTTAATTATTTTCTCCTGGATTCTGTGTTTTATGATATTTTATTAAATGTATCATCAAAAATGGAGGTAATCAAATGAATACATAAAACCTCAACAATTAATTATTTAAAATGTAATCAAATGAAATCCAAAGCATTGTCTTCAGCATGGCCCTATATACTGTAACTCATGCACCAAAATTTCTGATGTATTAGAATTATTACACACGTGATTCTGTAGCTCTTTTATTCTTTATTTTGGCCTCTTCTACCTTTGTAATCATGCCACCTTGTAATTCACGGCCAATATTCCCTCTCAGCTGCACACGTCTGATGTCGCTCCATCACAGACAAAAAGAAAATACGAGCAGAAGGCAGACTCAAAACTGTGAAGAAAAACGCTAGAAACGTCTTGAATCAGAGCTAAATGAACGGGCAGCGATTCAGCTGGAGTCAATCCGCATGTCCATTGATTTTCAGTATGGAACTGTAGCTGTGAGAAATCCTGTGTGGAAATATGTTGCGCTGATTTCACAAGACAAAAGACCATGTCCTAGAATAGTACAGAGATCTGAAATCCATAGTGGCACCAAAGCAGAATTTTGCAAAAATAATGACTGAAGCACAGAGAGGCTGTGCATTATTATTGTTTTCTGCCTGGTTTTCATAAGATCATGACTTATTTGTCAACATAAAATCAAAAAGAGCCTCAGAGTTTTACACTCCACAAAAAGTTTTGTTAAAAAGCATGTCATATAATTTAACCTTGTAATTATGCCAACTAGTATGTTGCCTACTAGTATGCTGATTTTTTGGATTTTTAGGGTGTTAACAGGTCAACTATCCTTACTATTGTTAAAAAATATAACATTTACATGAAAAATATAAACATATTTGGAGCATTACAGTACCTAACCGTCAGCTCAGACCTCATTTGGCATATCTGTAAAGTCTGGGTTTGGGTCACATGTGTGCAGATGAGCTATATTCCCATTCAGTCCCATTCGCAAACACACACGCTTGGCTGTGGAGAGCATATTAGCAGAGCGTATCTATCACAGCCTGCCACTCACCTGCATTAATCTTTCACACACACCTTTCTCATTGAGGTGCAGCAATTACAACATGCATTCAGTGCGGCTGATTGTGAGACGCAGCTAATCGCATTAGCTAATCCTGCAGCCGCAGAATGCAGCTGCTGAGAGCGTGAGACCTCTTCATTTCCACCTTGCTGAGCTTCAGACACCTCTGACTGCCCCTCACTTTGATTGCTTTGATTCGCCTCGAATGGATCAACTCCAACCCTCAACACGTTATGTACGAGAGAGACTGAGAAAATGACAGATAGAATGAATGAATGACACGATAGATAGAATGACAGCTAGAGCAATGAAACGCTCGATAGAATGACAGATAAAACAACAGACAGAATAAATGAATGACACGAAAGAATGACAAAACAACACAACAGATAGATAGACAGACAGACCGACAGACAGTACGCAAGTTTTTTATCTGCCTGTCATTTGGATATTCGTTGGCAATTTGGTATTCAATGGTACATGACCATTAAACTAATAATCAATACACTTTTGAAAGAAGCTCCAGTCTTCTCATCCTTTGAGTCCTGACCGACACCCAAGAGAGTATCCTGCTTATACTAGTAGAACCAAAGCCTAGCAGTTCCTTTTCCTCTCCAACAATTGGTCCTTCAAGCCAGAGGCAGCGTTCATTCCTAGTACCATGGAGTCTGATGGGAAGATCGTTGAAGCAACCAGAAAACAATGTCGAACATGTCCACCAGTCCAACTCCAAGACTTTGAAGTGCAGTATGTAGGGGGAAGACCTGTACATGAACATGTTATCTCACCTCCCTACGAGGCACCTGTCCACACTGCCCCTCTCCAGTCATCATGTAGACCACCACAGCAGAGTAGACGGGACAGAAGATCCCTAGGGCAGAGCAGAAGACCACCAAAGGAGAGCAGAAGGGGCTGAGGACCTCCAAGGTGAAGCTGAAGACCACAAAGATAGATAAGGTGGAACTGGAAACCACCACGGCAGATCAGGCCCAACAGAAGACCACCACGGCTGTAGCTACAGATAACCATGGCGAGGAGGTGTAGCAGACGCCACCCCCTCGGGAGGATCTGGCGAGCAGTACGTGGGCCAAACGCACAAAATGACAGTGGCCATTACAGGAAGCACTGCAGATAATGGGAGGACCTCCGAGACCACCGAACTCGAGACTGCTAGACTTGGTAGGATACTTGGTAGGGCTTGAGAGTGCTGAGGCCGGGGAGCTTGAGAGCACTGATACAACTGGACTAACATTCAATGCCGCTTGTGTCGACATCATTGCTGGGTCCAAAACCTTTGATGCCAGTACCATTCGCTGCAAAATCAGCGATGGTGCAAGCAGGGACTCCGGTGTGGTGGCCACCATGGCTGATGACCCTGGCATGGAAGCCATGATGGGACAAGACTCTGGAGTAGCGGCCATGACGACTGAGGACTGTAAAACTGATGACCTAACTAGAGGCAAATCTCTGAGTGCCCTTACCAAATTGAACAGATGGCCTCCCTTCTTACTCCAGGATCCAGCTACCTGACCGGTAAAACCAAGAAAAGACCTGACAGATGACCACACCAAACTACAGAAGTCTGCCTTCTGCGGCGCCACTGCAGTGCCCCCTCAATCCATCAGGCCTGGTGTTTGGAACCATAATATCTGCCAGAAAATAAGCTATAAATAAACTTACTTTGCATTGCCAGGAACTTGTGCATGCCAGTGTAAAGGAAATCCAGGTAAACCCTACTTCTGGTTCCTATCCTGAAGTGGAAGATTATCACCAAGCTGAGATCCTAATGATTAAGCAAATTCAGCATGAGTCCTTCCCCAGTGACTATCAATGTTTGGTAACTGGGAAATCTGTGCCCTCAGACAGACATTGGTTTAATCAGAATTGTGGTAGTGGTTTAATCAGAATTGGGGTCAATTAAGAAAAACTGAGGTCATTTTTATGAATGTCTCCTAGATAGATAGATAGATAGATAGATAGATCGATCGATCTAGGACAGACCAGCTTCTCAAATCTGATTTTCTGCTGCCTTTTCCAACCAACTAACTCTTAAGTCTTATGGAACAAAAGAGAGACAGATATGAAATATGTGTGATATGAAGTGTGTTTGTGAGTGTGTGTTTTACACGTACACACAAAATCAAAGTGCATGAATTTATGAGCACATCTATATTCTGATCACATCAAACTGCAATATTTTATATTATATATTAAATATTATCATCACATGCCTCATGCAGTCACAACGTGCTGTTTACAGAATTTTCAAAACATCTAAATTTGAAGCTCCTTGACATGATCAGGTCATTTAAAATCAGTACTCTCAAAGATGTAAAGCAACAGAGCAAAGAAGAACAGCAGATGGTTCAGATGAAGACTGACATTGTGCAGTACTATGAATAGGCAGATTCTTCCTGTATAAAGGGCCGACTCGTAACAGGGACATTGAAAGGGCATATAAACAGCTTATTCCCCAAAATTACTCAATCAGTGGGAATAAATGGGGTTTGAGAACGGAGATCTGGGGAATAATGTGGTATTATCCTTGGACATGTAATCAGAGTCACTGATGCAGGCTGGGTTATGATATTCACATCCATAGGCATTAAATGGATCGTTCATCATGACAGATAGTTCTGTCATGATTTACTCACCCTCATGTTGATTCAAACCCTGTACTGCAAAACACAAAAGATGATGACACAAAATGGAGATAAATAAAGCAGAATGCTATAAAAATGCAATATTCATAGGACAAAATGCTGAAAAAAAAAATAAAGGCATGATGCAATGGCCAAACATCCGACAGTTGTCTTAAAATGTATTGTATAAGAAGGTGGATTTGCTACGAAAGTGCTGCTTAAGAATGTTTCTTAAGATGGCGGCGCGTTCACACGCTGCGGCTTCTCTCCTTTTTGCACTACAAATCATTATATCTGCACTGTTGTTTACTTCACTGGTTTGCACTCTATCTGCCGTGTGCTGCTTTATATATATATTTTTTTTATATATTTTCTTTTTTTACATTTTACCTTATTTGTATAGTTGTATTTTATATTTAATCTGTATATCTGTATTTATGTTCTACTGTTAGTGTTATCTGTATGCACCAAGGGTCTGAGAGTAACGCAATTTCAATTCTCTGTGTGTATGTGCTGTACATGTGGAAGAATTGACAATAAAGCAGACTTGACTTGACTTGACTTGACTTGCTTTTGATGGTGGTGATGGTGCTTTAGAAGGCATAAATTTAGAAATATATTAATGCTAATGAAGCAACATTGTGAATATCATAATGATTTTAATGTGCTTTTTATTTTATTACGTTTCCTAAAAAGTGTCATTAGACAGCAATCCTTTGTCTCACGCCAGTATTATAGCGCTAGGGCATTTTACACATTTCAAGGCAAATACATAAACCGATTTTGTCATTTTTTTCAGCTATATCATCCTAATCCTGACCCATTCCCAGTTTTGAACACATGAGGGTGAGCAAATGAAAGAATTGTTATTTTTTGGGTGAACTAACCCTTTAATAATTTATAGAAACCTCTCAGAAATACAGCAGTCATGCCTCCAGCAGCTTGGCTTCTTTAAAACAGCTTATTTTCCACGCTTCACACCTCTGACACTCCAAAAATTACAGAAGAGATGCTGAACAGCATCAACAGCCCTCTTCTTCCTTCTTCGTCTTTGATTTCCCTCCGATTTGAACGTCACAGAGAGAGAGAGAGAAGAGGCGAGAGTTTTGAAAGCACTCTGCTAAAAGTGTGCAGTGACCCATTGCAAACCCTGAAGCTGCTCAACACACACACACACACACACACACACACACAATATGAAAACCACAGTCTACAGCTGCCCACCAGCCCTGAGCCATCATTACTGCAATGGTGACCATGATATGACTGCAAGTATGTATGTGAGCATGTACTAGCTCAACTAAGAACACAATGCATATAGTTGCTGTGTTCCAAAAATCTGTTGCCTCCTGTCTACATAGGCAGCTGAATTCTAAAGGGTTGCTCACTATTGGCAATGTGATTTGGGCATACCAGCCGATACAAAAAGTTGAATTTTATGTAAATGAGAACCAAGGAGAAGAGTGACAGATTTGCGCTCCTTAACAAATATACATTTATTTAGGACTACATCAGGACTGCACAAAAGCTCACCTCTTGCCCTCAGTCACGGTCTGGCCATTCACAAGGACTCTCATTGTCTCACTATACTGACTCTACTGTCTTAATTAGTCCCTGTTTATCCAGCGACTCTACGGCTACTCCAGCGTCTTACAGAATTACCTGTTTCTCCAGTGTATTACCTGTTGTCCAGTGGTTATCTTGTATGTAAATACCCCTTACCATTTTGTTCGTGTTCATTGCCTTCTTGCCTCTCATGATCCAGCCCGTTTCACCACCTCCTCAGGTATCCGCACCTGCCCCTCCAGATTCCTCAGTTCAAGTCATATCTGCCTGTCGCATGATCCTGTCCCAATCCTCGTGGGCCTTATTCTTCACCCGTTTTCACTTTGCCATCTCCTATCGTCCAGGGTCCAAAAACGTTAAGGCGGTTCTCAGCTGCACTCCCCAGAAATTCCCTTCAATGAGCTTGAACCCATCCTTCCGTCATTACTGATTGTCACCCCCATAGATTGGACCTTGCCCTGAGGGATGCCGCTACATACCTGCAACTCTCCGTCCTACCCTCATGGAAGTTTAGTCCACTGTGCCCTGTGCACTGGTGACCCTTAGAATTACACAGACCCTCTTACCTCTCCAACAACGGTACTGGTAGCCCAGTATGTCCCAAGAAGGATGGCGCTTTGTGCAGGGCTGTCCTGAATGTGCCATCGCCAAGTCACCTCACCACCTACTAGTTGGCAAACTCTTCCCACTGTCTTTATCACATCGAACATGATCACATCTGGGAGTGAACTTTGTTCACAGACATACCAGATTTTGTATCCACTTTTCAGTTCTCCAAAACCTGCCAACTTGTTCCTGTAAAAAGAAAAGGCAGAAACCTTCTTCCAACACATCTTTTGGAACTATGACTTCTGGAAGACACAGTATCTGATTGTGGATCCCATTTTATCTCCAGAGTCTGGCATGCCTTCTTCTCCCTCCCGAGAGTGTACGTGAGCCTCTTAGCTGGTTACCACCCACAGACTAATGGGCAGACAGAGAGGAAGATCCAGGAAATAGTAAATTTTCTGAGGACATACTGCCATACAAACCAACACAGCAGGTGCCAATACCTTTCCTGGGTCTAGTACACACAAATCTCCCTCTGTCAACCTGTCACCGAACTCACCCCGTTCGAGTGCGTGCTTGTTTCCCTCTTCAGGAGAGCCTTCAGAGGTTCCAGTTGGACCAATAGTTCCATAAGAGCAAGAGATACAGCCCAAGTTCCCCTTCAGAGGGAAGTACGGTACCAGAAGAGCCAGGCCAACACGCGGAGATCCTCTACTACCACCTACCAACCCAGGCAAAAGGTCTGGCTCTCCGCCCTGGACATCTGGCTCAGTCTGTCCAGCTGCAAGTCCTCAATTAATTGGCCCCTTTACCAAACTGAAACAGTTAAACCTAGTCACATACCAGTTACATCTCCCCGCGTATGCCGTCATCCTCGATTCTTGTCATTGGAGTTGTCATCTCAAATACTTGGTTGACTGGGAAGAACAGTCCTGGGTCCCTCAGATGATATCCTCGATCTGGCCCTTCTCAACTTTCACGTAGAACATCCCAATAGCCCAGCATCAGGAGTTGTTGGAGTCGTTGTTTCAAATACTTGGTTGACTGAGAAGAATACGTCCCAGAAGAATAGTCTTGGGTCCCTCAGATGACATCCTCGACCTGGCCCTTCTTCTCAACTTTCAAGTAGAACATCCCAACAGCCCAGATCCAGGATGGGGTCGGCCACAACATTGGGGTCTTTAACCCTCAGAAGCAGTCCTTTTTCCAGCGACTCACTTGTTTCTTCAGCAATTCTCCTGTTATTTCAGCAACTCTCCTGTCACTCCAGCAAATTACCTGTTTCTCCAGTGCATTACCTGCTATCCAGCAACGATCTTGTATGTAAATAAGTAGAATCAGAAGAGTCAGGTCAACACCCAGAGTTCCTCCACTCCCACCTAGCAACCCAGGCAAAAGGTCTGGCTCTCCGACTGGGACATCTGGCTCAGTCTGTCCAGCTGCAAGTCCGCAAAGTCCACAATTCATTGGCACCTTCATCATACTGAAACAGTTAAACCTAGTCACATACCAATTACATCTTCCTGGCATATGCTGTAAGCGACATCCTCGATTCCTGTCATTGGAGTCATCAACTTAAATACTTGGTTGACTGGGAAGAATACGGCCCAGAAGACAGTCCTGGGTCCCTCAGATGACATCCTCGATCTGGCCCTTCTCCTCAACTTTAACGTAGAACAGCCCAGATCCAGGATGGGGCCGGCCACAACATTGGGGTCTCCAACTCTCAGAAGCAGTCCTTTTTCCAGCAACTCACTTGTTTCTTCAGGAACTCTCCTGTAACTCCAGCAAATTACCTGTTTCTCCAGTGCATTACCTGCTTTCCAGCGACAATCTTACCCCTTAACATTTTGTTTCTGTGTCCTCCTTGTTGAGAAAAACTCAAGTTTAAATGTCTATCCCTGTTATAACTCAGCTAAGTGCAGTCTCTGATATATTGTGCTGGTTTGCTCACCTGTATCCACAACAGTCACTATAAGTAGTCTTAACAAAAAGAATTGACACCAAATACAAATTGATTCCTTTTTTTACACAGTAGGGGTTATTTTTTAGTCTCTGACAAGCTGCAATAGAGATTTTATGTAATAACGCAACTCTAATGTTTTTCAATGTGTTGATTTCTGTACCATACTTTAAACACAACAGGAACATGCAACGTAGTTAGGTCATGTGACCACACAGCATGCTATAGTCTGAAACATTTGTCATATTACACAGCATAATGTTTCATAAAGTATTAAAACTGGATGGCAACATACAGTAAATACGGCACAATATGTAGTAGGCAGCATACTAGTATTAGAGTAAGCATAAACACAAACACATTGAGTATGTTCAGACCGGCATACTACCACACAATATCCAGTATGCAGTGTGTACGTGCACTTTCTTCATGGAATAGCCAGATGGTGTAATTGATTTGCCAAAATGTGCAGCATACTGCCAGAACAGACTGCGTAAAACACTCAGGATGCTTTTTTAATTAGAACAAAATATTTTTATCTGTTTTCATTATTGAATAAATACATATTTAAAATCAATATATACACTGAGCTCATTGCAGTGAATACTGGGATTGGCTTCTCCATGAAGTCACACAAGCAACGCTGCCTTAGACTTTGGCCAAAAGAAAGTATGTGTCTGTAGTGCATCTTAAAATGCTCCCTACATAGGCAGCTCACTAGAGACCAGCAAATGACAGTAGTGCAGATATGCTAATGGCCATGTAGGTCTGCACCTCTAGTAAGTGAGGTCTGTTCCTGCAGACCTGGTGTTGTAGTGTCTGCCCCAGTGTGCGTTACGCCTGCACATTAAAGCAGCCTCTGTTCCAGCCTACAGCCATAACCCACCATGCACTAATATATATGATAATTACAGCAGCGAAGGCTAATATCATTTTCCCTCCCATAAGAGATTTCCTGTCTCGCTTGGCCAGCGTTCTTGATGTCAGAGTGAGCGCACGCCTCCTGAGGGTCCCGCTATACGCAATTTACACTAACAGCTTTATACAAATCATTCACACTCAGTCCCTTTCTGAGTGCACTTCATATGTACATTACCACATGGGCTGTGTTCCGAATGGCATACCAGCTGGCACATACTATTATTACTGGATTACCTTCCAACATGGAAATTGGGTACCTGTCATGCGAACTCAGGGAGCTTAACGGGCACCCAAGCCTTGACTCTGACCACTGCCGCTCGCTCGGGATCATCCGGCACCCGCGTTATGTACATCGTTCAGTCTAAATGATTTTTAAATTCAACAGCCAACACCTACTGTTATTCTGTGCATTTGGTCAAATAACAGAGCTCTGGTTAAACCGAAACGCCCACTAAGAGACTGTCGTCCACCGCGATTGCTTGTCTGCATTAAAAAAGACAGACTTCAATGACAACTTAACTGGAAATACAGGTGTATTGCGAAACCACTATGCTCTGCTGAACTGTCACTCCATCTCGGACAAAGGCCCCTATCTAAATGAACTAATTGCTGACACCAACCTGGATCTGTTATTTCTTACAGAGACCTGGCAAACACCTAACGATTTCATAATGATGGCCTTGCGGTCATCTATCGTAACACCATAACACTTACTCAGCTGGATTTTCATAGTACTAAGATTACATGGTTTTGAAGGTTGGCTAGAAATGTCCCCTCACAATTATTCTAATTTATAGACCACCCAAGCAGCACTGCTTTGACCTTTACCAGAATGTTAATTTTCCAACTCATACTCATGATCATACGCTTGACTTAGTTTGTACGTCTGGTTTACATTATATCTTCATCAGTGGTCTGGTTACTCCTATCTCTGATCAAAAGCTTATTACTTTAGATTTTACATCAACTTGTCCAACTAAATGTCCTGACAATATAACTATTTCTTAACGTAAGATGTGTGTTATCAATGCTAATATGTTTGCTGCTTCTATTGCTTCATCTGCTATTTATCATGTTTTCAATTTCACCTGTCCATCTAAGATATTTGTGACCCTGGACCACAAAACCAGTCTTAAGTTGTTGGGGTATATTTGTAGCAAATTTAGATTTTTTTGCACCCTCAGATTCCAGATTTTCAAATAGTTGTATCTCGGCCAAATATTGTCCTATCATAACAAACCATACATCAATGGAAGCTTATTTCTTCAGCTTTGAGATGGTGTATAAATCTCAATTTAAAAAAATTGACCCTTATGACTGGTTTTGTGGTCCAGGGTCACATTTGACTTCTATCACTTTGCTATTGCTGATGTTTTAGATGAGCATGCTCCATCTAGGACTAGGTCTGTTCCCATGTCCCACTCCTCTCCATGGTTTAATGCTGAGCTACGTGCTATGAAAGCAAGAGGCAGACAACTTGAACGCCTCTTTAGGAAAACTTTTCAAGTATTCAAGCAAGTTTTCAAGTATTTTCAGAACATGTTAAGCATTATAAAACAGCCTTGAATGCAGCTCACTCTTCCTAAATTTCAGAGATCATTCATAAAGCAAACAATAGGCCTAAATCACTATTTAGCATAGTAAACAAGCTAGTCCAGGTATTTGCATTGCATTGCCAGTCAACAAGAATCTGATGACTTATGCTGTTCTTTTTTGCACCACTTTCAGGGAAAGTCTATCCAAACACTTAATAACTTTACCTTGACTAACCCCATCCTAATTAGTGAAATAATACAGAAATCCAGTTCTTCTTCAAGTTGGTTAGACCCTGCACCAACATTCCTTTTGAAACACTGTACCTCTGTCATATCTGCTCCTATCTAACATCTTGTGAATATGTCTCTTATCTCTGCCACTGCTCCAGTTTCACTAAAGACTGCTGTTGTTACTCCTATTCTTAAAAAAACAAACAAATCTGGACCCAACCAACTTCGCTAATTATCGTCCAATTTCCAATCTACCGTTTGTCTCAAAAATCATGGAAAAGGTTGTCACCACTCAACTGCAGTCCTTTGTAGGTCTCAATGATTGGTTTGGGCAAATGTCTACTGTCTGTTAAGTAATTATTAGTGAAATGATTGTTTGTTCCTTTCTGTTATTGTGAAGCTTCCTTGAGCTTGGGAAAGGCGCTATATAAATGAAACATTATTATTATTATTATTATACTTGGTGCAGTATGCATACTGTGCACAGCATCTGAATTTACTCAAGATTGCCTACACCATTTACCAAAATTTGCAGTGCAGGAACTGTATGCCACATTGCACTCAACTTGACTTTGTATTTCCCGGCAAATAATTAAAATCACAATTTTAACAGCAATTTTGCACTAGTGCACACTTCAGATAAACATAGTATGTCGCTGCACTAGTATGAGAGACAGACAGGTCTCAGCTCCACAGGCGGTCGGGTGCTACACAAACAAACAAATCAAATGCCGAAAAGCAAACAAACACCACGAGAAAGCCCTTAAAGCACCATTAATAGCTCATTACGCTGCTCATATGAAACCCCACTCACGCTATCAGCCTCTCCAAGCATTTGAGCTTTTATGAAGCGTGCTGCCTGACTGCTTATTCACTGCCGCTTTAGTCAGAGAATTTGATTTTGCAAATCAAGACCTTGCTTCACTACAGCCGTGCTGACAGATGATTACAGACAATTTCCACTGATCTCTGATTTCTGTATTCTCATCCAGAGAAATATGGTCATTGGAGGTTGAATCAGCATACTGTATGACTAATATATCTATACAAGATCCAAGTTTCAGGACTTCAGTTATCAAACCAGGGTTATTATAGTTAACTAAGTAAAACCATAAAAAGTCATTACTTGAAATAAAATAAATGTTAAGTGAAATAAAACAAAATTTAAAACGTTAGTTTCATTTCAGGTAGTTGCCAATGCAACATTTTCCATTTTTAAATTTAAATTGATGTTCTAAAATAACTAAAACTGAAAAAAAAAAAAAATACTGTATATATATATATATATATATATA
>NW_015551074.1:399431-421036 GCF_001515605.1 Sinocyclocheilus anshuiensis | reverse complement strand
TATATATATATATATATATATATATATATATGTATATATATACACTTAAAAAATGATACAAATTTTAAAAAAAAAGGACAAAAGCAACAACAACAAAAACTAACTGTTTTACTTGTAATGTGTTGTGAGGCAGAGCAACTATTACATTCTGGTGAAAAATTATGAGGCCAAACATTTTGTCCTTTGGATGATGAACATGAATCTTTCGCAAAAAGACCAGGACAGTGCAATGAGACAGTAAATAATGAATTCCTGAATGTCCTGACTTCCTGTGGACTTTAAACACCGCCTGATTCCCAGAAGCCCTGGAGTCTTGTTGTCCTGGTTTATTTGCACGGTTCCTAATGAGGATGTATTAGTGGGCTTATTTTGGCAGCAGCTTTGAGAAATGACTTTATTTGCTGGACAGCTGCCAGTCCTCTTCTCAAACATTAGCGCTCACTTTCTGTCTCTGCCTCAGTCACATCTCAGGGATGCTAAAATCGCTGCACACTAATACTGACATTAGAAAACCAGCATGCTAGCTCTGTAATGCCTCATCACTGTCAGTAGCTGATATAAAAGCAACACCTTTAAAGGCTCTGTTCCATCGTGTCCTAATCGGGTGTGACAATAAAGAAAAAAAGTGATTCCACATTAATCTGTTCATTACAGGAATTTTGGTGACTAGTTTTAATTTTCTGGAAACATATGGGATTAGGGTGTAGAAAGCATTGTTAGGGTGTTGAAGTGGTCCCTAGATGACTGCTTACCTCAAATCGATGATATTGTGTTCTCTAGATATGGCTCGGGTCCCACCTTCAATGTAAATGGTATATTTTGCACCCATTTTAGTTTCCACCAGGTGAAAATCTGTTTGATCACTTAGTAAAGTAGTGATTTGACATAAATGATGCGTTAACACTAAAGGTTAGAGGTTTGTTCAAACCTATACTCTGGGTATTATAATGATGCTTAACTTAGAAAACACCACTAAATATTAAGTCGCTTGATTATATTTTTAGCAATAGCCAAAAAAACACTGTATGGGTCAAAATTATCGATTTTTTTTTTATGCCAAAAATCATTAGAATATTAAGTAAAGATCATGTTCCATGAAGATATTTTGTAAATTTCTTACCGTAAATATATCAAAACTTACATTTTGATTAGTAATATGCATTGCTAAGAACTTCATTTGAACAACTTTAAAGGCGATTTTCTCAATATTTTGATTTTTTTGCACCCTCAGATTCCAGATTTTCAAATATTGTCCTATCATAACAAACCATACATCAATGGAAAGCTTATTTATTCAGCTTTCGGATGATGCATAAATCTCAATTTAAAAAAATTGACCCTTATGACCCTTATGTCAAGCGATTAGTCAACAGAAGAGACAGACGGCTGCACGTGAGTGCCCTGCGTAATACTTGTTTATAGATCTGCTGTTGGAATTATTACTTGCTGCTAGGAAGGAATATTTCGTTTTCTGCCTATTTCTACGTTATATTTTTGTTTGCGTTTGTATTTTTGATTGCACTTTCTAGTAACTCTCTCTTTATTTATTCCTTCTCTTTCTAGCTTGTACTTATTTGAACAATGTCTAAGAACTTGGTATTACAACCACTTCCTGTGTCTGTTTGCCTCTTTAAGAAGAATCGCTTTATGTATCCCCCAATTGTAAGTCGCTTTGGATAAAAGCATCTGCTAAATGACTAAATGTAAATGTAAATGTTATGTTTTGTGGTCCATGGTCACATATCTGCAAATTGGCTGTGATCTTGTTGCTTTGCACAGCATTTGATCGATTGATGGTGGATAGCACATGTGTCATATTCAGCATGTTTGAGCATCCCAAGTGTTCCCCAGTACCTCAGATCTCAGATGGATGGATGGTGGCGGAAAAATCCAAACAGGCTCCGGGCTGCACAGTACTCACTGGCTCAAACACACTGCAATATTTTAATGTCATTACTCCTCCACGCTTTCGCTGGGAGGAGAGAAAATGAAAACCAATCACCCTTGAGCACATTACAGACTTCAGTCAGCTCAGCCTCTCTTGTGTCCTCTTTATCTAACCAATAAATCACTCTCGATGCAGCACAATACTGTCATTCACACACAACACTGTCCTCATGTCAAGAGTTTATACGGAGTAATGTAATACCAAACCTCTCTCGAGACAAAACGACAGGCACTGAATTCACAATCATACACAACATCAAAATAAAAGGAATATTCTGGGCTCAACTCAACATGGAATGAAAACCAATCCGATAAACTTAAAACATGTTCCTGGTGTTATTGTGAACGATTCAAGTGTTTGCATGTTTGACTTCAATTCCTGATTGATAAAATCAAGTCCTGACCTACATTTTTCCTCATTGAATATCCTGTTTCACTTATACATTACATTATGGAGGTAAAATAGTTAAAAACGCAGTTTTGTTTTGAAATGATAGTCTCACAGTTTAACTACTATAAATGATGAATCGCTTGGGAAGCTACAGAGCCAACACTTGTAATGTGTCATGATTATACATTCAAAACACTGTGATAGTTGTATACCCCAAATGTTTATCTGCGCACTTGCTTGCTAGGCTTCTATTATAAGTGCATTTATGTCAACGTGTTTCCTTGTTGGTTTATACGCACAGAGGGATTATTGTCTACAGCACAGGAAGATGCTGTACACAGACGTAGTCCTTTAAGACTAGAGTTGCATCCCAAATCATGTACTAATGCACTATTCTATGAGGTTGTTTAGTATAAATAGTGTGAGTAGTGCATTTACACTGAAAATTCCAAAAAGAAAAAGTGCACTTTAAATACATAGTATTTAATAAAGTGTGGAATGTTGGACACTTCATGCACTCAACTGTCGCAGCTTTAATTACGTAGCGAAGGGGGAGGGGCTATCTGACTCCGATTATGAATGACAAAATAACCTTATATAATTCATGCACTACATGGTTGAGTACATAGTGCATAAGTACATAGTGTATGAGTACATAGTGCGTCATTTGGGACGCAGCTTAGGAAGACTTGAAGAGGTGAAGGAGACAACAGAGTTCAGTAGCATCACCCTCTCACCCAGTTTCTGCTCTTCTGCCAACTGGGATGCCGGAAATTATGCAAATGAGTGGATGTGCAAATGTGAGGTATTTAATATACAGTATGCATAATTGTTGAGGGCAGAGGAGGAGAGAGGATAATTGAGGTGCGGTTTGTGAATAGCTGAGAACTTCTCTGTTCGGCATTTGATGAACAAAAATATTTTCAAGGCTGATTTTCATATGCCGCAAATACAGAGAGATATACACGCATTAGAGGGACACTGAGAGCCGCGCACAGAGCAAAAGCAGGCTATTAATTCATTACGGCTGACCTGCCCGCTTCCATTTGCGCTCCGCTATGTCAGACAAGGCCTGGTGGTAAAGGTTAAGCCACTCGAAATGTGATGTTTCCTGTAAGAGTGTGTTTGAGAAGGATGGGCGAGATGAGCTAGATAAAGTGTCAGGTTAATAGTGGATCAAGTGTGGCATGTTATGACTGCTGCAGGTCATGCATACTATGATCAGCTCAAAACTCCATTCCAGGTATTAACTGTTATCAGGCTGCGCTGATCCCAGAACCCTCAGCTGGGTTTTGCGAAGACACTGGTGGCGGTCTGTACTAGATGTTGCAGGGTTACTCCAAACAAAAGCATCTGTGAGTTACGAGCTGCTGTGCACTTCCAGCTCTGATGAACACTGTCACACAGTGGGAAAAAGCGAGGGAAAAAGTAAAAATCAAGGTTACCAGTGAGCCACTTACAGTGAAAGAAAAAAGGGCCAATTTCTGAAGGATCTGAAAGCAGAAATGTGAAGTTCATAATTATATAAAAGCACTTACATTAATTCTTTCAGCTATATTATTACCAACGTTTTAGGGTTTTAGGCACTGCAATGGCAACAAAGTTATACAATTGTATATAAGAAAAATGTTAGTAAGTGATTTTTAAATTAAAAGCATGTTAACATATACATATTATTAATGTCTTGTCACAATACTACTGAAACAATGAGTATTGTGTTGTTTATGGATTTGCCCCATTCACTTCCATTGTAATCCAGATTTTGGCTATTTTTAAAGAAAAGGAGGAAAATAAATGTTTGAGCTAATCAACCTTTTCATGTTGATTGGGCCTAACTTGTACTGAACCCAGAATATTCCTTTAAGGCAACCTTGTGCCACCCCCAAATTCTGTGTAAAGATAAAATGCCCCAAAAAAAAACAAAAGGTTGCAATAAAAAAGATAAATAAAAATAAAAAAGTGACAATAAAACAATGACAGATCTTTTCTTCCATATTGTGATGTATAGCTGAGTGAAATTATCTGGAAAAACAAAAACAAAAAGCAATTATGGCGGGGGACTTGTTTTATATATTGACTGTTGATTGGATGAAGGCAGACCTGAATGCGAGCTTGAAGTCGATTGTAAGAAAGAGGCAAGTTTTAAGTGAACTAAATGACTGTAGAAACCCAGCTTACATAACCAGAGAGAAGTCTGCCGATATAACCGGAAGACTGAATAATCAGAATCAGAATGAGCTTTATTCACCAAGTGTGTGCAAGCACACAAGGAATTTGCTGTGTTTTTTTAGGAGCTCTTGGTACAAACATACACACTTATATGACATTGAGAACAGAAAGAACATTTAAATAAGACTAAAGAAAAAAATAATAATAATAGTGAGGTATATATCTGGAACAGAACATTTAATGTACAGATTTGTGCATTATGTACTGTATATACTGCTGTACGTTTATATACGTTTTGACTAAGAATTATGAGATCAAAAGTTTTTTTTTAATTAAATATACATATAGATGATTCGTTCACAATAACATCAAAATAAATTAATATGCCGACTTTAAAGAGAGATTAAAAAGTTATTATAATATGCCGTATAAAGACGGCTCAAGTTGTTTTCGATTAAAATAAAAGTGTCAGCTAAACGAGTTTGTAATATTATTAAATGTCGGCATGAACTCACAATGCAATGGCGAGAGTTTTCTTTACCTTTCCAGTGTCCTCTGAAATCTCGTTTGGCACTGGATCCGTTCAGATCTAAAGTGACGCATCACATGTTTACACTGTCAGATGAGAGAAACAGAGAGAAACAGAGAAAGAGAATAAGAGGTCAGTGAAAATAATGAAGAGGAACAACTCCAAAAAGCAAACGCTTTATCTCCTTTCTGCTCTTTCTCTTTTCCCATTTTCTCTATCGCTCCCGATCTTAATGAGTACCACGCTTGTCCATCCTACAGCGGCACACAGGCCATACGTCACAACTCCACGAGGACGGGAGGGAGACGGGACACGGAAAACACAACTCAGCAACAATGACTAGACGAGTCCACAAACACACACTTACACTCGGCTCTATGTGGCTCTTTCTCAAGGGCACCGTTAGAAGAAACTCATTGCGTTTCTATCCTTCTTCTGACCTGATGCTGTGCAGCATAACTGGTGCTTTTGTGCAGCCGTCTGTTCTCTGGGAAGAAAGAAACACGGCATGAAAACACCCTCAGGAAAGGAAAATCACAAATGAGTTCTCTTTACCATCTCAGTTTATTCTCCAAGACAGAGATTTGTACTTAAGCGTCCTGTTTCTCAGATAATACCCTCATAATCTCATGCATGTCTTCGCTGTTTAAGAAATCGAGACATTTAATCTAGAAAAAACTGTTTCTTCCTATCTTTAAACGTCTGACTCATGCGCTGTGATGTTGGTGCGTGTGTGTATATATGCCGTCTAGACAGTAACGTTCTGCAGTGCATCTCAAACACACAGATTTGTATTTCGATGTGCTTGGAGTTGGCTCGCAACACCACACATCTGACCTTATCAAACACAGAAGCAGAAGCCGAATATTCATCATCGGTGTCTGACAGCGGGATATACAGCAGTAGCCACAACATACGTTATAGTCAGAGCAACAGTTAAAGCGCCAACACGTTTATAGTCAAGTCAGATTTATTTGTATTGCACTTTCACAATACACATCATTTCAAAGCAGCTTTACAGAAAGTCATACTGTTATGTCTATAATGCCTTAGTGATTTACCATAGAGCAAGTGCTGGGCGATATAATGATATATAATGATAATACAAGTGATCCTCCAGTTTTAGATCAAGCTATATTGTATTTATAGTGTTGTCTAGCACATATACCAGTACCGCAGTAACTCGGGCACATAAATATTGAAATGCTGTTCGGTTTTGTTCTATTAAGAGATTTACACATTTGTCAGTTTTGCTCTATCAAGACAACATGGGCCGCTTTTGTGTGTTTGCGAAGAGTAGATTTAAGGCCTAACAAACAGCTCAAACACTGGTTATACAGTAATAGGAGTGTTAATAATTAACACTGACGATGCGCTTATAGAGGTAGCTAATGAGCTGGTAAAGTTATAGGTGGTGGGTAAATATATATATTAATGGAGTAGAACAAGAAAAACAGGGCTATTTTAGCAGATTGTGTTTCCCATTTCAGATTGTACTCTTTATCACAGGTCGTGGGCAGTCGGAGAGACAATTAGACCCTGTGGACACAAACACACACGCGCTCCGGTCTGTGGACCTCATTGCCATGCATTACGTGGAGCCAGGCTGCAGCAGAAGCGAATCCCACTACTAACCAGCATGCTGTCAGGCTGTAATAGCTCAAACTAGAGCATTACCCCTCGAGACAAACAGACACACAACCGCTGACGTGATGTGCTTTTACATGCATTGCAGTGGTGAGATTATGACAATAGGCCAGATCTACATGATCAAATGAATTACTCACCTTCTTCACACTGAAATGCATCTTATCTAGGCTCTTATCCAGAAAGAAAATGGCAGGTAAATGGCGTCTAACCTCATCAAATGACCTATCAAAAGCCTGTAACCACACAGAAAGGGTGGAAAATGGGTATGAAAAACAATACTGGCTCAAAAAACATTTTAAGTGTACCTCAGGGGGAAAATTAAATAGAGTGCAACATTCGGGTCCGGAAGTAAAAACATTTTCTCCATAGGGAAATTGATTTTATAGACAGACCTGCTGTGAGTTCTAAGATTGTTAATCGATGGAATATGTTTTTCTGGAAGACATATGCATTATTTTCACTTATTTTTAAAATAATCATGTTTAACAGAGGAATTTGCGGTGAAAAACTACATTACCCATAATGCAGTACAGAACATTACACCAATTAGAGTCGCAATGAGCAAACAACACCAAAAGAGCTCCCATGAAGCACTGTTAAAATTATTTTAAATTGTAATATTTCACAATATTACTGCTTTTACTATATTAGCAGAAGATACACTTTTTTACAAAAACATCTGACTTATTTCATATGTATATATATATATATATATATATATATATTATACCTTTATATTGTTTTAATATTTTATATATGTATATATTTATTTATATTTTTTAAAACAACTTTTAATTTTCCATTAAGCACTGCAAATGACATCATCAAGCCAACAGTAGATATAATTAACAATTTTAACTGAATATTTTTATATTTCTCCATTTTAAATTTTAAATTTGATCGTCATACACAATGCATCATGGGATTGTGGTTTTCTGCCCTCATTAAAGCCGTTAAGTTCACAGTCTAGTGCCTTTGTCTTTTTGTCCAATTTTCAAACCCTTTTTTGCTTCCAATCAAAGTTTGTAATGTCGTGATCCACCTTGTAGCTGGTTGGTTTGGTTCATACTGTATAACTCTTTAAGAAAGACTATTTTAAAAATCCCTATGGGAAAAATGAATGGAAAATATAATTCTGGAACCAACACCGCTGAAAAAAAGTGAACGAGCACTAATGTATAAGGACTGACTAAAAGCTAAAAGGATTTTGTCTAATGAAACAAGCAGTAACAAAAAGCATATGTGCATGTGTGCTAATATTGCATCAGATGTCCTGAGCCGATATATCCAGACCGCCAGATGTTTCCGTGTGTCTGTAATGGGTTGTTTCAGGGGCAGTGCCAGCGTCCGCAGAGCCCCGCTGAGCACCATCTCCATCTGCCAACACTCACAGCTGAGGCCCCACGCCACAACCCAGCGCTGAATTAACCTGTCCAAGAGACGGTAACACACACATGCACACAACGTATGTAGCAAAACTCAATCTACACATACATATGAACGCCACAGCCTGAGCATTTGCATACTTACTCAGCAGGACTGATGCTCTCGGGTCAAACTTGATGGCTTCAGGTGTCAGAATGAAACGTTTGAGAGCCGCTCACTCCAGTAAACTTCTTCCAGGATGATTCAGAGACGTTAAGTGTGTTTGTCAGCATGCTGTCATACACTAAAAGTCCAGAGTGACAGCGGCAGATGGAAGACGTCACAAACACTACCGCTGCCTGTCAAATGCAATCAGGCATCTGTATCAGGGCACAAACACTCACTGCTGACTATAAACACTCGCATACTCACTTAATATTACCAAATGTTTCCAATAAGCTCGTGCGTAGTCTGTTGTTAGTCTGTTTTCGTAGGTTTGAGTTCAAAGAGCCCCTCCTCAGTTTGTCATTAACCTTTCAGCCTGACCTACACACCTGCTGTGAGTTCACTCGGATATAACCATATCCATCTGTGTCAGATATCTGTAACAGGGTGGAAATGTCGCTCACACACCTAGAGGAAAGAAAAACCCCAAAAGATCACATTAATATCTCAACTGATTTTCCTGGACAGCAACTAGATTACACATTTGGCAGATGTTTCAGAAAATCTCATATTGTAAAAAAAAAAAAAAAAAAATGTTTTGATTTTTTTTTGCACCCTCAGATTCCAGATATTCAAATAGTTGTATCTCGGGCACCCTCAGATTCCAGATTTTCAAATAGTTGTATCTCGACCAAATATTGTCCTATCCTAACAAACCATACCTCAATTTAATGCTTATTTATTCAGCTTTCAGATGATGTATAAATCTCAATTTAAAAAAAATTGACCCTTATGTCTGGTTTTGTGATCCAGGGTATATATATATATACACACACACACAACTGTTTTCAATATTGATAATACTCAGAAATGTTTCTTGAGCAACAAATCAGCATATTAGAATGATTTCTGAAGGATCATGTGACACTGAAGACTGGAGTAATGATGCTGAAAATCAGTTTTGCATCATAGGAATAAATTACATTTTAAAATATATTCAAATAGAAAGAATGGTTATTTTAATAGTGAGTGTTTGTGCCCTGATACAGATGCCTGATTGCATTTGACAGGCAGCGGTAGTGTTTGTGAACGAAAGGCTGACAAAACTTATTCATAACGCCAAACTCCACCATTCTGTCATTCAACATAAGGCTCCGGCCGGCTCAAATTTGGACCAGAGATCAGAGAACTCCATTAGTAAGCAGTGGTGGGATATGAATGCAGTATCGGGCGGAATAATTCTGACTGGAAATGAGGGCAGTTTGTCATTATAAAAGAAACAGCCGGCCTCAGAAGAACCGAATATAGGGACACTCAATGACTCGAATGCATTCCATTACACCTGATTAGTCAAGCAGATCCGAGCTATTATGACTCCAAAAGCAGAATATCACACATATGCCGAACGAAACGAGCCCTAAAACACAGCCTGAAGAAGGGAGAGCTCAAAAGTAGATAAAAGCCAGAAGAAAGGATGCTTACTAAAACACGTGAGATCCCTTCTAAAACATGCTGGTTTCTACACTGAAAAAATGTATTATTAATTAGTTTTTTTATTTATAATTTTACGCTATATGGGCAGCAAAGGCTATATTCATGACAAACTCAATAATAAAAAGATTTAAATAACAAAGCTTCAATGTATTGTATACAATAATTTAGGGCTGTCATGATTATTCAATTAAATTCGAGTACTTGATTATTAAAAAATCCTCGATTGCATTTTGCCCATGTCGATGGCGCATTCCACAGACAAGAATGCATGAAAAGCATTATTAGACCGTCTTCTGCACAAAATATTAAAACCAGTGCTATTGTGAATTCCCATGGCTGCAATTCAAATAAATAAATATATGCACTGCGGGTTTAATACGCGGTTTATTTATACGTGTAGGTTACGTGCATCTCAGAACGGCTCCGTTCACAGTAAATGCTGCTCCACACAAACAATTATCATTTACATGCATGGACCGTCTCAAACTCCATCTTTGCTACAATTTTCAATCAGAAATTTGCTAGTCATTTTCACAAATAATTGTGAATGGTAAGTAACACATTGAATAAAACATGAAATTTTGAAGTAGATAGACTGAAATAATATTTTCTTGTAAGACCTACTCTAATAATGTTTTATTTGCAACTATAAAAAAAAATTATAATAATTTTTTACAGTGTAGATGCAAAAGATACCTGATATGAATCGTGTTTTGGACGAATTGGAAGCAGCATCGTAAGTGTCCTTACGTGTCCAATAAGTGTCCAATAAGATGATCCCAGAATGCACTGCAACGAGCTCTATAAAATATGGAGGAGAAATTAAGAGAAATGTCAATTAAAATATATGTCATTCAATACTAAATTTAAAAATTATAAATGCATTTGTGTGTGCTGTGTATTTTTATAAGTATAAATTAAATTAGAATAAACAGATTTATTCCACAAACCACTTTACAGCAGCACATAATATAAGTATATAAAATACATATATATACACATTTAAATGTAATATATATATATCTTTTTTTTATATATATATATATATATATATATAAATGACATCATTTGCACCAACCAAGCACAGCATCTTTTTTGTGCTTAATAAGCTAACAAAGGACTCTACTGGAGTTGATTGAGAGTCAGTTGGCTTGTGTGCGTCAAGAGAGAGTTATTTATATGATGCACACAGTTACTGCCTACAGTATGCACAGCATCCCTAATCTGCCGTTTTAATTAGGATGCACTAGAAGTAGGGGTGTGCGATATCATGATTTTTGATCATGGACTATTAAAATGTCTCCACGATCTGCTTTTGAAGAAATATCGTAGTATCGTGCTACAGCGCACATTCTATCAGTTGCAGTTCTGGTGCCTCTGTCTCAATATACTGTACAACGTGACATACATTTGCATCAAATGTTAACTCAGCAGTAGAGTTATTTTTTGCTCTAATGTTGTCAAAAACGCACAAGGTTTACATATAAACGCAGTTGGTTATGTCTAAAGTGAAAGTAAACACGGATGCGTGCCTGTATATTACATGCATGTAGGTCTTAAAGCGACAGTACTAAACATGATGCCGCTTGTCGGATGCGTGCCTGTATATTACATGCATGTAGGTCTTAAAGCGACAGTACTAAACATGATGCCGCTTGTCATTAAAGGGATAGTTTACCCAAAAATTACAATTCTGTCATTATTTACTCACTCACATGTTGTACCAAATCTGTATTAATATATTCCTTGTGCTGAACACAAAAGAAGATATTTTTAAGAATGTGGGTAACCAAACAGTTGCTGGTCTCCATTGCCTTTGATAGGGAAAAAAAATACTATGGAAGTCACTGGGGACCAGCAACTGTTTGGTTACCCACATTCTTAAAAATATCTTCTTTTGTGTTCAGCACAAGGAATATATTAATACAGATTTGGTACAACATGTGAGTGAGTAAATAATGACAGAATTATAATTTTTGGGTGAACTATCCCTTTAATGTTAATAAAACGACAAAACACAGAGAAAAATCACTCACTGCTCTTGACTGAAAAACTTTAATACAGTTGCTTTGATAAGAATCAGTGTAGGATAATTTATACAGTGAAGTCTATATAGTGTTTTATTTTTATATTTCTTCATTCAATTTCTTAAATGCTACTGCTAAATACACCTACCGTACCTGAAAAATAAAGTACCTTTTATTTTCCTGAAAAAAATCGTGATATATTTTTGCCATATCACCCACCCCAACTAGAAGGCAGCTGATTATATAGGCAGCTAGGCTTTGGAACTGAGCCATTGTGTACACATAACTGTGCTTGTCTGAATGCACTGGAGTGCAGATCGCCTGTAGCGGCCAGAGATGTGTCGTGTTGCGGTTATTGACTCCTCCCTGCAGACACAGCGGGCTCCATCTGCATTGTTGCCATTTGCCTCTTCTAAAAACACAGATTGCTGGACATGAGCGTTTTTATAGGGATTAGTTTGGCTTAGTGCCGTGGCTAACGCCATGATTAGGGCTTTCTGGCACTGGAGATAAGTGAATTCTCTCTGGTTATTCAGGGGAAAAGCAGCAAATAAGGCAGCGTTTTAATGGAGAAAAACAGAGTGAACTGTCGCTCCATAAGACTGATAACCTCTTCCCTCTAATCACCATTACCGGACTCGTATCTATTCACATTCACAGAGAGAGAGAGACGGACAGGCATTAGGTTAATTTTGCCCCCAGGCGCTCATATGGGAACTGTTCCTTTGCTCTAATCCTGATTTTTAATACAAAGAGGAAAGGCACAACTGAGCCACAAGCGGGAGATTAAACTGACAGTCCCAATTTGTCGTTTTTCCTTATATCTTCAGTCTAAAGGATCAAACAGCTGTAAGGTTACAGAACCAGCTCTGAATTCATACAACCTGTTGTGCGCAGTCATCCATGATTCACAAATGTCAGCAGGTAGCCTGCTATTTTTAGGACCATTAAGTTTTTTTGCCCTCTGACATTATTTTCATGACAACTGAAAAGTTCTCAAGGTTTCTGCTGGTTTTATGAAAGTAAATTTAAGACTTACCTAAAAATTTATTTTACTGTACCTTCAGATTACACTGATGTTGCACCACAGTATTTTTATCGTTTTTCAATGTGCAAGTCTAAAGATTCTTAAAGGGGTCATGAACTGCTTTTTTTTTTGTATTTGAATTTTGATTTCTCAGTTCATGACCCCTTTAAATTAAGATACATTCATTTACTTGAGAAGCAAAATGGCATCAAATAGGACGTCTTGTTTTCTAAGAAACTGATCGAAATTAAGCGAGTTTATGATTAAAACTAGTTTTCATACCGCATTGATAGATCAGTTCTTGTTTTAAGCATAGTCACTTAATTTTGTTAAATTTCTCAGAAAACAAGACTTAATTTCTTTCTTTTGCATCTCAAGTAAATGAATATTGATTTAATGTTTCAATATTTGCACTGGAAAAGAAGGAAGTTTTTTTGCAGTGCGTGTAACATTTAATGCCATGACTATGAATTTAAGACTTTCTAATCTGATTATACACCTTAATTTGTGGATGGGCAAATTAAGACTCTTAAAACCTGCATAAACTCTGTTTACAACTAATTCTCATTATTTAATTGAAAAAATAACAAAAACTTTTTTATAAAGAATATAAGTTATAAAGAAAATATATATCATAATAATAGCATTTGTTGTACTACCTTTAATGTATGCATTACATGTATGATTTAAATAAAAAAGTTTTACATTATAGAGGAGTTTTTAACTAGAGTAAAATACTGTATTACGGTAATGATATAAAAATCTTAATGGTCCAAAATTTTCTTCTTGGTGCAAAATATAGCCCCCACCCCACCCCCCTGCCCCGCCCCTATTTCCTAATTCTTTTACGTTTTGGCTGAAATGGAACCTGGTTTTTACATGAGATTCACCATTAAGTTCACCTACACATTCATTCTGTTCTGGTGCTGAAAAGAACCCAAGAATCAAATGTGTCTAGCTGAAAAACATGTAATGAAAAATTTAATCTCTAAAGAAGCATACAAGTCAACTCAAGAACCTTATAGAGCCACAAATGCTTCTTGACATAAAGCAGAAGTGAAGTATGGAGACAGTGTAATTGAATGCTGGAGATGGATCAGACGTGCTGTTGACTTTAAAGCAGAAGTTGAAAGTCACGAACGCTTTCAAGTTCGAGCAGAGCTTAAAATTCCCCTTTCACTTATTTCATCCGTTTCATTATTCACATTAGTTGAAATCATACCCTTCACATTTTAATTGGCGTGATGTTGGAATTGGCACTCTAACAAGATATTTCGATGTTTTACGAGTGTGTGATGATGGAAAATGTCCAAAAACACTCGGTTCAATGTTCATTCACATGAAGCCAACGACACTGAATCCAATTAAACTACTTAGTTAAAGTACTCCGCTGTTTCCATGGAGACTAACCAGGTTAACTCAGATTTCCTTGAAATAGGATTAAAATATCCGGTTCGCTTCAAACTGTGATGTCGCGGTAAAGTTTTGACGGACTCTGTGTGAAAAACATAGCTGGAACATATTAAAACACACACTTAACGTTACTGTAATAATTTCTGCTGTACGGAGCTGGAACGGGAAAATATGCAGCTTTTTCAGAGAATATCCGTGAATATTAACTTAAGTGTTCTGAGTTCCCCTCAGGTGAACGTTGCTGCCTTCAAATGCGCTGAATCACCTCAGCACTTTCTGTTAACAAGTTCGACTGGCAGATGTCCTCATGGTGTTCATTCTGGTGGATTTTCTGTCATTTCTAATTTTACAAATCAAAAATATTACTTTATAAACTTATTGTGAGGTAAACTCTAGGCTGCTGTTCATCTCACGCGCTTCCCGCCGATATTCTCCTTGCAGCTGTTATTTGAGCGTGAAAACATAGTTTCACTTTTGATAGTTTTTTTTTTTAATAATGAAAGAAAACAATTACTGGTATTAAACAATAATTAAAAAATATATATTTTGCACTTAACATTAAAATCAAATACTGAAATAGTAATCAAACTGATTAATACTCTTCTGAATGTAGCGAATTAAAATATTAGCAAATTATTGATTATTAACAATTTACAGGCTACTTGTTTATTGTATTTCAAAACTTTAAAAAGGTACTATGATGGTTTTATTGATATGAACTGTGGTAATCTTATGGAATCATGCAAACATTCAGAACCACATAAATATCAAAATACTTGTATGTTATGGGTTAATATGTTTACAATACAAATATGTTTATGGGTTTTTTTTTTTTACCATGGTACTGCCAATTCTTTTTTTTTTTTGTTAGATAAATTAATGTAAATTACAAAATTGCATTGTTTGTCCTTTTTGGTTTGGAGTATCTTCTCATGTGAACGTTTCAAGAATCATTCATAATTCATAACTTGCAACATACTAAATCTCATCTCTCTACTATGTAGGTGTCAGAAGTAATACATCCTGCCCATAGTGAACTGACCAGCTGTATCTGAGTGTGGACGCCATGGATACAATAAACTTCACCTTCTGGAACGCCTCTGAGGGCAACGAGACCCTGGAGACGGTGGACGAGAGCTCATATAAGACAGTGGAGGTGGTGTTCATTGTACTGGTGGCCGGCTCACTAAGTCTGGTGACTGTTATCGGGAACATCTTGGTCATGCTCTCCATCAAGGTAAACAGGAACCTGCAGACTGTCAACAACTACTTCCTGTTCAGCCTGGCCTGTGCTGACCTCATCATTGGCCTTTGCTCTATGAATTTGTACACAGTCTATATTGTGATTGGATACTGGCCGCTAGGCCCGGTTGTGTGCGACTTGTGGTTGGCGCTGGACTACGTGGTCAGCAACGCCTCCGTCATGAACCTGCTGATCATTAGCTTCGATCGATACTTTTGCGTCACCAAGCCGCTCAGCTACCCAGTGAAGAGGACGACCAAAATGGCAGGCATGATGATTGCGGCGGCATGGGTTTTGTCCTTCATCCTCTGGGCTCCGGCCATCCTGTTCTGGCAGTTTATCGTTGGCGGGCGCACGGTGCCAGAGAAGGAGTGCTACATTCAGTTCTTCTCCAACGCCGCGGTCACTTTCGGCACGGCCATTGCTGCTTTCTACCTGCCCGTCATCATCATGATGGTGCTGTACTGGCAGATATCCCGCGCCAGCAAGAGCCGCGTCAAGAAGGACAACCGCAAGCCGTCGGGCGGCAACCTTGATGTAGCCTCGTCCAATCAGATCCGTGAAAACACGGCCAACAAACCCACCAACAACAACCTAACAGCTGAAGAAACAGATCGAGGACAGACCCTGCTAACAGATGACGCCGCCAACCAACACGATGCCAAACTCCAGAACGGCAAAGCGCCATCCACGGCGAGCGGAGAAGCGGAGGCGGAGGAGGGAGGACAAGTAAACTGCCTTCCTGCGGAGGAGAAAGAAACCTCCAATGACTCCACCTCTGGCAGCTGTGCAGTAACCAATCAAAAGGATGAAGCAGCGCCATCCAAAGCCAACGACAACCAGTCTCCCGCACGACACCACGCCAAAGCTGGAGGCTCCAAACTGACGTGCATCAAGATCATCACCAAATCGCCAAAGGGTGACTGTTACGCACCTTCAAATGCGACGGTGGAGATCGTCCCAGCAACTGAGAGGCAGAACCACGTGGCGAGGAAGATCGTGAAAATGACCAAGCAGCCACCCAAGAAGAAAAAAGCACCGCCCTCTCGGGAAAAGAAGGTGACGCGCACCATCATGGCCATCCTGGTGGCGTTCGTGGCTACTTGGACGCCCTACAACGTGATGGTCCTCATCAACACCTTCTGCTCCAGCTGCATTCCCAACACCGTGTGGACCATCGGATACTGGCTCTGCTACATCAACAGCACGATCAACCCCGCTTGCTACGCCCTCTGCAACATCACCTTCAAAAAGACCTTCAAACACCTGCTGCTCTGCCAGTACAAGAACATACGCTCGGCCCGATGAGCAGCAACAAAAAGTGTGTGCATGCGTTATATTTTACATGTGTGTTCTGGTGACAAAGGTATATGTGTGGATGTGTTTGTATGTGTGGAAAGATTCAGTAAAACAGCAATTATAAAATGAAGATTGACCCATCAACACCCATCATATACAAAGCTTTAAGAATCCTCCATCCTTGTAGTTTGGTGAATTTGACACTGTCAGCTACAAGTACTTTATTTTAACATTTCACCATGTTTAAAATCACAGATTTCCCCTAAAAATTTTGCAGATGTGTGCACCTGGGCAGATGTGTGATTGCATTTGTTGTTTTTTTATATATATAGATAATCTGTTGTAGATAATCTTTACATACGCATAGAGGTGATGCATGTCACAACAGAAGTGCTTAAATATTTGATTTACAAACAAAAAAGTAAAAAAAAAACAATACGAGCAAATAGATGGTGAGATTGGAGTCTGTACTATTCAATAATACACAAATAAGGGGACAACAGGGCTGACTGAAGATCCAAACCAAACGTGTTTGAGCTTCAGTATAAAATCACACCTGTATATACGTGTATATAATCATGTACTGTATCCGTGTCGTGTGTGTGGTTGCATGCTGGATGACGGTGCGTATGTAAGTTTGTAGCTAAAGTCAACATGAAACCTGTTTACTTCTGTAACCAGAGTGAAATTCATATCTTGATTTTATTTAGATTGCAAAGACAGTTTTAATAATGTGCACCAATGAATCGTGCCAAATAAGACCAGTAACATGCATTAAGGAAGTAAAGAGGCTCATGTTGACTTTAAAGCTTCAATAAATGCAAGCATCTACAATGACAGTACGACAGGTTGCTGGTTGCAGGGTTTGTGTGTATTTGTTGTGTGTGTGTGTGCTCTCCGAGAGCAATAAGAGGGTTGAAGAGGCCCTCCGATGTGCCCGTATGTTAAAGTGGATGGGTTTTGAGTGCTCGGGGTCTCCAGGGATGCAAATCTAAACCTTTTAAAGTGAACGGACGCGCAGGATGAAGAGGCTCTCACAGGCACGCAGCCATTAGCATCCACCTCACCTCTGCTTTGCATTTACACAAAACGGTTCACTCACGCTTGGGCGAAAAAAGGAAAACACCAGCTACGTCGGCACTAATTCAGCAGATACTCCAAAACCGGCTTGTGAATCTGGAAAAAAAAAACAGAAAAAGATTAAAAGGCCAAAACGCTTGCTTTCCGCCTCATTGTAAATGACATGCCTGACACATGCACGTTCATGCAAAAGTGACGCCTGTAGACATGCAGCGATGACCTGATCTGCCCTCTAGGCTCATGATCCGCCTGCAGGCAACGTGTTTGAAAGCACGCGCGCACGTGTGTGTGTGTGTGTGTGTGTGTATGTTTGATCACCTCGTCAGGAGGGTTAATATAACTCACAGGTTCTTGCCTTGTGAATTTAAAAGGGCTAAAGTACATAAGCTTCCTCATCTCATTACAAGACGCCAAGTCGCCATTAGTTTTTTGGTTAATTAAAACAGATTAACAGAATCCCCGCTAAGAGCAGAGGATCATGGGAAATGTCAGTCAATCGATGACAGAGCAGCAGCTCATAACTTTGACAGTGATGCATGCTGGGGGAATAGAGCTCGTGTGCGATAGATGAGCTCAGTCGCAGTGCTTCTGCATCAGAAACTGTAGCGACAATGTTAATACATGTACCGCGGTAATGAAGTTTGATTAAAAATACCACAGTTACTCTTGTAAAATCATAGTAAAGTAACATGAATCTCACTCAGACTGCTCTAGAAGATCTCATTTGGCATTTTTCATTTGGGAATCATGATTGTATCTATGGGATATTGGAAAACTCTGGTTACCATGGTACATTTTTGCAGGAGGTCGCAGAGATTTACACTGCAATGACCATTAATCATCTGATTCACACATTCATTCTCATCCCATCTATTATGTCCATATCTCATAACATATTTAGAGTACGACAATAATCCGTTTCCAAATAATGCACACATTTACTTTTAGCACAATCTCTCCTTCTTGACATTACTTTCATATATACAGATTTATCCATGCATAGACATGACAGAATCATGCATAATGATGTTTAGTTGTTCTTCTGCAGATTATAATATCACTGATTATTGTAGGATGACATACATCGTCTGATTTTGTGTCTTGGCTACTGTAGTTTGTGTCCTGGCACTGACAAGATTGTAAAATACAGAGAAATTATACTTCAAGTAAACAGTTTATTCAACTTAAACTATTCAGCCTAAAAAAAAAAGCATCCGCATTTGATAATTTTATAGTTGTTTGACACTTGAATGCAGTCATTTACAGACTGTTTGTCAGACACGTTCACACTTAGTAAACATTTTGCTTGAGAAGATTTGCTTGCTGACTGATGAGACGATTTTAAATGGTTTTAAAGTCACCATGAAATCAAAACTAACACTATGGAATATTGACAATTGAAATTATGGAATATTGCAGCAGAGTTATTATCATGAACTAAAACCATTAAAAAATAATTTCTGTTACTTGAAACAAATATAAACATTAACTGAAATAAAATGCTTATTATTTCATTTCAGCTAGTTGCCTTAGCAGCATTTCTCATCTCCAGTTAGTTTAACTTGGTGTACTTCAATGACTAAAACTAAATGAACTAATAAACAAAAATTAATACAAACTATAGACATTTAAAATAAAAACTAATAAAAATTACAAAAACACAACAAAATTACAAAAAGTAAAAAAATCTGATTCAAAATATTAACAAAAACTATAATAGTCAATGATACTAAAATAAACCTGTATTGCAGTGTTTATTAGAAATGATTTTTAATTATTTTTTGATTCATGTAATCTTTCATTAAAAAAGTCCCGCCCTACAATTTTTCTTAATCAAAAATCCATTTGACGTTGGATATATGTCAAAGATAATTGTAACGTCCATTTTGTGCTGACTTTAACAAAAATGAAGTAAAATTCACAGGATAGCAATCTGGATGGCTTGTTAGCACAGTAAGATGGACAAAAATATGTAATGCATATATGTGCATAAGTACATATTTCACAGGTCATCATGATAATCAGAATAATATCTAGGGAAACATTTAAGTTGTGATGACCTGTAAAACATGGACTTTGTATTTTGAAAGTCTAAACAAAATGGTAAAAAAAGTACGATTTTGCTTTGAAAATGTAACTGACTTCAGTACAAATTCCCAAAATAATACATGCACCAAGTATATTGAAGTACACTGTAAAAAAAAAATCTGTGACATTTACGGTAAAATATCGGACTGTAGTTTGTGTCCTGGCACTGACAAGATTGTAAAATACAGAGAAATTATACTTCAAGTAAACAGTTTATTCAACTTAAACTATTCAGCCTAAAAAAAAAAGCATCCGCATTTGATAATTTTATAGTTGTTTGACACTTGAATGCAGTCATTTACAGACTGTTTGTCAGACACGTTCACACTTAGTAAACATTTTGCTTGAGAAGATTTGCTTGCTGACTGATGAGACGATTTTAAATGGTTTTAAAGTCACCATGAAATCAAAACTAACACTATGGAATATTGACAATTGAAATTATGGAATATTGCAGCAGAGTTATTATCATGAACTAAAACCATTAAAAAATAATTTCTGTTACTTGAAACAAATATAAACATTAACTGAAATAAAATGCTTATTATTTCATTTCAGCTAGTTGCCTTAGCAGCATTTCTCATCTCCAGTTAGTTTAACTTGGTGTACTTCACACACATTAAAATTTTTGTTAATGTACACTGCAAAAAAAAAAAAAGAAAAGAAAAAAATTAAATACGGTATATTGTGAGATTTACGGTAAAATACCGGCAGCTGTGGTTGCCAGAACTTCACCGTAAAAAATATGGTAGCAACATTTTAGGTTTTACGGACTTAACTTAAATTCACAATAAAATACCGTATTTCATTAACTGATGTAATATTAATAAACCAACATACTGAAGTACTAATATCTGTTTTTAACCATTATAATGCAGTGATAACCACCAAAAGCTGGTGGTTATGAGAAAGTCACATGATCAACCAAAGCTCATCACAAACAGCTTTTCTACGAGCTGCGGAGGGCAATACTGATATATATAAGGTGCACACAGTGTCATTCACACAAACACTAAACCCCATCATGGTGACACACATGATACTGAAATAATGCAATAAACATTAATTTAACAACATTAGATGTAAGATTAAACGCTAATGTACACAACCAATAAGAAAAAACTAAGAAGAAACATATTTCAACAAAAAAACATCAAATATGAAGTGTCATGCAGGGAATTCTGGGAGTGACAATTTACAGTTTGTCACTGTAAATTATACAATGACTTTTTCTTTCACTTCCCAAAACCGTATTTTTTAACAGTATTTTACTGTAAAATGACATTAAATGTAATTACATTTATTTACCAAATATAGTATGGAAACTTACTGTTAACCTGTCTTTTACTGCTCAAATCACAATCATTTTTTACAGTGTACAGTTATTCTAATGCTTTACCCACTGACGAGTAGTGTGTGTATGCTGGAGGTCAGAGGTCGTGAGAGATGCGCGGCGGAGCCGTGTTATTAGTTGCGAGCAGGACAGATAGCGCAGGTGTTGGTGAGTGTTCAGAGCGCCCCGTCCTGCAACCCCAGCCTTAAACGGGGCAGCGCTGGTGTGACACACTCAGTCGTCCTCCAGCGAGGGATAAGCACTGTGACGCCAGATAAGATGATCTTTACAGAAGCACAGCTAGTCACAACCTGTAAAAAGCCACCGCCATCCCAGGGGTCAGTGATGCCACTGGTGCCCTGCTGGGATTAGTTTAGCGCACACA
>NW_015551074.1:397578-399395 GCF_001515605.1 Sinocyclocheilus anshuiensis | reverse complement strand
GGGAGTAGTGTAGCGCACACACACACACACACACACACACACACACACACACACACACACACACACAGAGAGCTCTGTAAATCTGGATATACCACAGACTTCTACAGTTTGTATATAAAATGAATTATAGTGACCTCAAATAAATCCAAACCCTACACATTGAAAGAAAACTTTTCCAAATAATACCCATCAAAGATACTGATACTATAAAAATACTATACATCTTTTTTTTTTTTTTACAATTTTGTTCAGACTCAAAGTACATATTTTACAGTATGATGATCTGTGAAATATCTACTTTGCATTACATATAGGCATTACATATTTTTGTCCATCTTAGTGAGCTAACGAGTCATCCAGATTGCTATCCTTTTACTTTATTTTTGTTTAAAGTCAACAATTATTATGATTATGGTGATACATTGGCACACAGAGTCCACTAAACACACATATTAACATGTGATTGTCATGAAAACCTGGTCGCATTTGCCATCTATAATCTGACTGTATATTAGAGCTGTAAGATTCATCTCATCTATGTTTAAGAGTCTAATAAAAGCCGTCATTCAGAAAGGAGTCAGGTGTCTACAAACATTTGGCCATATAGGCCATGTGAGTGCACTAGCAAGCTAGCTAGACGGCAAGACAGGGTGCTAAAACTTCACCAATACAGAGAAAACAGCTATTTGTAGGTTATATAAAAAATATATACTTACATTTATAACTTTGGATGGCTAAAAATCCATTTAATCCACTTAACTGACTAATTTCAGGACTCTTCCTGCCAAGCAAGGAAGTTCTACCTGGTTTACTAAAGGTCCTTCCTCTAATTGTGGAGAGAGCCAATCACTGTTTAGAGTTTTGGAGTGACATCTGGAGTGGCCAATCAAATGGTCAGGCCAGCTACAGCCATCTGAACACACACATTTTTCAATCATATATGTGACCCTGCAGCACAAAACAGTCTTAAGTCGCTGGGGGATATTTGTAGCAATAGCCAACAATACATTGTATGGGTCAAAATTATAGATTTTTCTTTTATGCCAAAAATCATTAGGATATTAAGTAAAGATCATGTTTCATGAAGATATTTTGTACATTTCCTACCGTAAATATATCAAAACTTCATTTTTGATTAGTAATATGCATTGCTAAGAACTTCATTTGGACAACTTTAAAGATGATTTTCTCAATATTTAGATTTTTTTGCACCCTCAGATTCCAGATTTTCAAATAGTTGCATCTCGGCCAAATATTGTCCTATCCTAACAAACCATACATCAATGGAAAGCTTATTTATTCAGCTTTCAGATGATGTATAAATCTCAATTTCGAGATTTATCCTTATGACTGGTTTTGTGCTCCAGGGTCACATATGTGTGTTCAGAAGTTCAGGTCCATCTTCATCCAGCCATCATCATCATCATCCTTAATGACAGCACAATTAATATTAAAGGGCTTACATGTGTTTTCTAATCTGTTTAAGTTTATGAAATATATTGAAATCTTTATTCTAGTGTTCAATGTGGGTTTTCTCTGTTTATTTATTTATAGAAACACATTTGTATTTTTAAAACTTTTTTTTTTAAATGTGTGCATGTTACTGTTTGTTGTTAGTTTTGTGAAAGACAAAGCACAAATATATATATATATATATATATATATATATATGTATATTTAAATGTATATATGTGTGTGTGTGTGTGTGCGCGCGCACAAGCGATCTGCATGCTCGTGACCTTGAGGTCACACTGACCAACGGACGGTGTGCGTTTTCTAAGGCACGCCCCTGGAGCACCTCGAGCCTCTTGTGTGTG
>NW_015551074.1:396588-397213 GCF_001515605.1 Sinocyclocheilus anshuiensis | reverse complement strand
ACTCAAATCTAGCGTGTGATTATGGCGGTCACAGCAGAGCGGCTGCCAAAGACACACAATTACCGATAACCTATCGAGACAAACGAACAACATATAGAGAAACTCTGACGCGCAAACTTTATCAACTCGCAGATGCTTTTCTATAACGTTTTTTAAATCAATATGTGAAATGATTCTATATAAAAGACGTACAGTAGCCTATTTCAGTCCGGTGGATTCAAGCGCAGAAGAATCAAGCCATACATGAACATTAACCGACAGAGACTCCAGAGACAAGAGCGCGCAGACTTTCTGGAAGTTGCAACTGAAACGTCTGCACACTCGCAAACTTCAAAGTAGTTGTTTTTTCCTTTTGTGGTTTGTTAATGGCAAGTTTGAAAGGAAGAGATATAAGAACTTTAAGACCGCGAACATATTTCACACAAGTATCGAACCCATGACCTTGTGTTTGAGCTACAGGAACGTACATTAATCCAAAATACAGATGTGTTATTATTCAGGTAGCTGTGTGTAGCATGTTGACCATTTAATTTGGTGCGATTCTCTTCAAATTGTTCCTCCACCATGACAGTAGTTGATCTGAAAGAGACAATTCTGACATATTTTACAAAGCAAACACACACAC
>NW_015551074.1:382405-396265 GCF_001515605.1 Sinocyclocheilus anshuiensis | reverse complement strand
ACACACACACACACACTCACTCACACTCACACTCACACACACACACACACACACACACACACAAAATCAAGTTAACATATCAAAGCATAGCTACACTAGCAGTCAAAAGTTTGGACCCAGCGAACAGGGAATGTTCTCAGAGCGTTCTCTCAAAGTTATGTTCCAGTAACGTTAATAGAATGTTTACTCAAATTATTATCTGGTCTTTAATAATGTGCTCAAAACATTAGCACAAAAACATGGAACTTTTTTCTGAAATGTTTCATTTGGAACGTTCATTTAAGATTTTTTAAATGCTACTATTTTAGAACATTCAAAAGTAACTGTTTGCAAAATGATAACATTAACATTCATTAAACCAAGAAACATTTTGAAAACATTTTTAAAAAACTGGATGTTTTGAACAGTCAGAGAACATTCAGAAATAACGTTCTCATAACCTAATGGGAATATTAGCAAAACATTGTTAGAACATATTTTTGTTAGCTGGGGAATCATTAGGATCTTTTAACAAGTCTCTTCTGCTCACCAAGGCTGCATTTATTTGATCAAAAATACAGTAAAACAGTAATATTGTGAAATATTATTACACAATTTAAAAGGACTGTTTTTTTAATATATACTTTAACATTTTATATATTCTTGTGACGCCAAGCTGAATTTTCAGCATCATTACTCCAGTCTTCATTGTTTTTAAAAATACTTTTATTCATCAAGGACACATTCAATTGCTCAAAAGAGACAGTAAATACATTTATAATGTTATAAAAGTTTTCTATTTCAAATAAAAGTGGTTCTTTTGAATTCTCTATTCATCAAAGAATCCTGAAAAATAAAATGTACCATGGTTTACAAAAAAAATATATAAATTTTTGTTTTCAATATTGATAATACTCAGAAATGTTTCTTGAGCAGCAAATCAGCATATTATACTGATTTCTGAAGATCATGTGACCCTGAAGACTGGAGTAATGATGCTGAAAATTCAGCTTTGATCACAGAAATAAATTACATTTTAAATTATATTCACATAGAAAACAGTTATTTCAAATAATAATAATTTGTCACATTGTTTACTGAATTTTTGGTGAGCAGAAGAGACTTCTTTCAAATATGTACTTGAGTGGAGTATGTTTCTGGTCTAAGGCAGAGCACAAAAGACTCTGAAAAAACGCTGGACCCTCGCGGAAGCACCGGTATATCAAAAAAAGGCTGATATTTCGAGCTGTGGCTGTGTGTGTACAGATGACGCTGTAAATACTCAGTATGGTTTCTTTTCATTGCTGCCGTGCGTCACGTGCTTCTGTTCGCTGTGAGTCGTGGCTTCCATCAGTAGACGTGTGGTTTGTGATCAGCTTAACGTTTGTATTATACTCTATAGTCTATATGTGTAGCACAGATGACATGTAAATACATGTGTTTATTAATGAATATGAATGTTATCTATCTTTATTATGGCAATGAACGGCATCCTGGATTGTTGATCACTGATGAAACATGAAGTGTATTTATAAGATTTGCTGTATCGTGCGATATACTTTTGGAGAAGAGTTCTAGCAAATAAAGGTGTTCTGATGAATAACTCAGCTGTTCTGCTCATTTCAGCATTTAGAGAACAAATGACACAAGAAACATAAAACATGGATGGGAAGAAATAATGAACGTCTTTATTTTCTGGAAATGATGTTACATTTATTTCAAGTATTAGTTTAGTTATGTTTTTATTTCATTCTCCATCAGGGCTGAATTGAACATTTTTATTTCTGAATTTGAACTTGATTTGAATTGTGGTTCCAAACAGGATGCAGAATTCTAATTCGATATTAGAATATTTCAGAAACCTCAGATGATATTACTGATCATTTTTAATTTGTCTTTTCTTTCATTTTAGTGAAAGAACATTTCCCAGAATGCACTAATTTACTTAAATGGATCTCTTTTGTTCATAAATTGCAGTTCAAATTCTAATTCAACATCTTGTTTGACGAGGCCAGTTCATTTCAATTCACACTCATGAATTAAGACATTTTATTAATGTCTGATGTTCATGTTCATTCTCAGAACCTTCTGGCAAAGTTATCAACAAACGTTCTTCAATTAACGTTAATAGAACATTCATTCAGACTTTTCTGGTTATTTATGCATCATTCACAGAATGTTGGCTGTTCATCTAACATTTTTTTAAATGCTACTTACTTGTTTCAGAACATTCAGAGGACATTCAAAAGTAACATTCCCATAATGTTTGCAAACTTCTAAAATGGAATGTTCCCTTAATGTTCGCATTACCACGAAAAAACGTTTTTAAAACTTTTTTTTTTTTTTAAATAGACTTTGAGGTCCAGAGAACATTCAGAAATGTTTTCATAACCTAAAGCAGGACATATTTTTGCCAGCTGGATGGTCTGAAATTGCTGGTACAACATTAGAAGTTTCAGCAGAAGATTTTAGTAATTCATTTGTGTTTCTTTTATCATTGATGGATTATTCTGTGAGCTGTAAATTAAAGCTACAAACGATCTAAAAATATTCTATTGTAAATAAGGAGCAGCATCATCTCTGTGGCTCACATCCACGTCTCTGCCTGAGGAGCAGAAGAGCAGGTGGAGTTTCTCCTCTAGTCTGTCGGGTTTCGTTCCTTCTTCTTTCCTTCCCGTTTTGGTTTCTGTGAATCTGTGGGGAGAAGAACGAACATCAGTCTCTCTCTCTCTCTCTCTCACACACACACACACACACACACACACACTCACACACACACACACACACACACACACACACTCACTCATTCACACTCACTCACACTCACACACACACACACTCTCTCTAAATACCAGGTACACACACACACACACACACACACACACACACACACACACACACACACACGAATCTCATGAAAACACATCCAGCTCCTATTTCAGCCCCAAATCAAGAGAGATAAAAATAAGAAATAACCTTTTGCTTAAAGAAAATGAAGCCGGTTTCATGCACATTCAGACAGTTTTGCATTGAGACATTATTTTAATGGCGATTAAAGACATTTAACCCTGTATTCTCTGTTCCATTAATTATGGATGATACATTTAAATATTTTGCTTTTGAGGTATTTTTTTAAATAATTCTCATTATGATTTTTTTATGTATTACAGTATTTTATTTTTATTTTATATTGCAGTATTTTTATTTTCAAATTAAAGATAAAATGAATTTATTATTTATTTTAAATGAGTTAATTTAAAAATAGTTTAACATTAAAAATAGCTTTATTGTTTATTTAAATCAGCATAAAATATTATTGTGATCTATGAATATTTTACCAATCAACAATTCTATTAGAGTATTTTTTCATTAAAAAATATGAATAAAATAAAAAATGTAAAATGAAATTAATTTATTATTTTATATTAATTAATTAAAAATACATTAAAATTACTATTTTTATTCAAATAGCATTAAATGCTACTGTGATCTGTAAATATTTTACCATTCAACAGAATTATTTTTCCATTAGTCATGTTGTTGCATGATAATGAGAATTTAAATAAAATTTATTATTTTAAATATAATTTTTAAATAGAAAATACTTTATTTATATCAGTATAAAATTCTACTGTGAGCTATAAATAATTTAATTATATTTTTTTCATTACCGTAATTTTTCTTTCTTTGTTTATTTCACATGACAATGAGACTTTGGATGAAATGTGACAAACACTGACACTAGAAATCCAGATAATCACGCTGAATGATTCTACTGTTATAAGAGGATATTTATAAAGGTTCCTCTGCATAAATCTCATCTCAGATATGAAATGAACCTTGACTTAGTTTAATTAACATTCTTCTCGAGCTGGTGGACGTCATCTGTTGATCAGAGTTGATCAAGTGTAAAAGTTCATGTTGTCATCAACACCTGCCGTCTGCATTCATGTCTAAACTCGCCAAACATCTACGTTTTCACACAAAACAATCAAAATGTGCAGAAAATCTTCATTAAACTGACTGATGATGATTGCATGTCCAATAACGCCATCCAAGCGTTCATAGCATTAGCATCTCATTAGCATAAAGATTAAACCCATTCAAATCAAACACAAAAACAACCACAAGACCATCAGCAGAACAACGGCTAATTATAGAATAAAACCGGAGGAAAGATGAATGACAAATGAGATCTACAGATCAACTGCGTGTCTCCTCTAGAGATCTCAACGTCTCAACATGTGCTCAGATTTCACAGGATCACAGAAGCCTGCTAACAAACATCAGAGATCTCAAACATTTATCATCAATTCAAGATTAAATACTGTGGATGAAAAAGAATAAATAAATACATACATACATTTTTTTTAGGTCCAAAGATTGAAATAATTAAGATTTTTAAATGTTTTTGAAAGAAGTCTCCTGCTCATCAAAGCTGCATTGATTTGAGGAAAAAATAAATAAACAAATAAAATAAAAGAAGAAACATTACAATTTAAAATTACTGATTTCTATTAATAAATATAATTTATCCTGTGATGGCAAAACTTAAATTGCATTTTAAAATACAAAAACATTACACATATTATGTATTATATACTGTATTATACATTTATTCCAAACTATATATATATATATATATATATATATATATACACACACATTGTTTTTCAAAAATTTGTTTGTGTTCGATTTTACTTCCCCACAAGAGTTTGAGAAACTTCTGAAATCAAGTTTGTAATTAAATTAAATGAAACATAACTGAGCATTTCAATGAAGCCTCATTGAGTTTTGAATGAGCGACATCTGAGCAATAACATTAGCAGCCTGTTATAAGAGAAAAAGCCTTTAATATGAGCCAAATCATGTGACCTGACAGACAGACACAAACAGACGTCCGGCCAATCAGAGGCTCTGAAAATCCTCATCGCTTCACCATGAACATCAGCGTGAGTGATGTGACGTCCTGTCTGGTCTGCTGTACCGCAGGACGCACTAACAGGTGAGATGTGTCTATGTCTCTGTCTCTGTGTGTGTGTGTGTGTGAGAGTGTGTGTGTTCCATCTGTAGGGAATTTCTAGGGAGTTCCTAATCACTTCTGTCCTCTGTTTGTTGGCACACAGAAAAGGGCACAGACACACATTATCTACAGATACAGCATTACACACACACACACACACACACACACAGTCCCAGAGGAACATTTGATATGCTCAGATGTTGCTTACATAGTTTATTAATTAAATACCAGTCAAAAGTATAGAATAATTAAGATTGTGTAATGTTTTTGTCTCTTCTGCTCACCAAAGCTGCATTGATTTGCTCAAAAATACAGTAAGTATGTGATAAAATGTATGTGATAGATTATGTTAAACTGTAATTTATTCCTGTGATTTAAGCTGTATTTTCAGCATCATTACTCCAGTCTTCAGTGTCATATGATCTTCAGAAATCATTCTAATATGCTGATTTGCTTCTCAAGAAACATTTCTGATTACTATCAATGTTGAAAACAGTTGTGCTGATGAATATTGCTGTTTTTATCCATTCCAGACAAATCCATCTCCCCTCCACTTCCTCATCCTCCCTCTCTCTTTCTGATCCAGCAGCATTCACAACCGTTACTACAGCACTTGAACACTGGTTAATAACATTTACAGCAACAATGAGGTTTAGAAAAGCTGTTCTTGACCCGAATGTCATCTCTGACTGGTTCACTGTCCATTTCATCCGAACACAATCATTTCACGACATCTTTATCAGTTAAATAAATGCATATGCTACTGTCTGTCTGTGTGTTTTCTTTTGCGGTGGAAAATTGAATTGTGACTTTCAGATTGAAAAATGATGCTCTTGGTAGATTAAGACGAATTTCTTTTGATCAGCCTGAATTGTTGCCAACATTTACATTTGCATTTATTCATTTAGCAGATGCTTTTATCCAAAGCGACTTACAAATGAGGAATATTACAGCACAAGGGATTCATCAGCGGGAGACAGTAGCAGTAGAAATACTGCGGTAACGTACAAGTGCTGCCATGAATCTCAGCATATTCCCTTCATAATAATATGAAGCACAGACGACAACAACAACACAAACCAGCCATCTGTGGCCTTTAACACAGATACACTGTGAAACCATCACATTTATTAAACTTTCATAGAGTCTTTAGAATCTTCTTGAGCTCGAGAAAGAGAGAAAGACCTTACTGATCAATATTTCAGCATAACCTTACGATATAACAGTCCTGCGGTTCAAATCACAGACCTGTATACTGTATATAAAAATAATACGAGAATAGTCTGCAATAATGGCAAACATTAGCATATTGCTGCATGGTTAATTTGGTCATTTGGATTCTTAATGCTTTTTAAGGCATTACAGGCAAAAATGTTTTTTTTTCATGCACTGGTCAGTTTTTGGGCTAATTTGCTTTTATAACATGTCTTATTTCAGACTAGTGGGGGAAAAAACATCAAAAACACATTTAAGTGTTTTTTTATTCAGATTTATCAATGTGCATCTGTAGATTTAATTCCAATTTAACACCTTTAAAACCTGTTTCTCAAAATAAGTTTTTTACTTCACTTATACACACAAAACTTTACTTGTACACTGGTTTTATTCCTCTCTGTATGCTGAAGGGTATTACAGAGGGTTTTGTTTGTTGTTTGGGGTTTTATGCAACATTTTATTCCAAAAAACATTGTGAAAATGCATTTTTCCTGTTTGCTGACAGCATTTTTTGATTTATGGAGTGAGAAAAAAAAAATTCCAAAGTCCCCTCTATAAAAATCTTTATCCAATGTTCGGATCTCTGTTCTGGAAATGCATGCATATTACTGCATATTTAATTAGATAATGCATTGTTTGCATATTTCAACTTGTAATACAAAACAACTGTATTACTGTAGTGTGATTAATCAACTAGCGAAGTATAGTCATTAAAATTTTTACCCTATTCACCTGTGGTGTTTTGCCTTAATATAAACATCTGCATCTGTAGATTTCAATTCCAATCCAAATCTTTAATGGCTGTCAGTTTTTCCTCCATTTCAGCAGCGCTTACGTCAAACTTTCCAGTTGTATTCCTATCTATATTCTGAAGAGTTTTAATGAGGGGTTTATATATCATAGATCATTTGCTTGGTTTATATTGCATTTTATGCCTAAACACATTGTGAAATGTATTTTTTCTGGCTGTTGACAGTATTTTCTGATTTATAGAGTAATAAAAAGAGAAATCCAAAATCACTGTAATAAATCAACAAAATTAAACAAGAAGTTTTAATCTGGATCTATCCAATGTTCGGATCTCTGTTCTGGAAATGTATGCAAATTAGTGCATCGTTAATTAGATAATGCATTGTTTGCATATTTCAGCATAACAATGCAGGAAGCTTGTAATACAAAGCAATGATTAATCAACTAGGGAAGTATGGTAATTATCATTTTTACCCTATTCACCTGTGGTGTCTTGCCTTAATGCAAAAATGTTTTTAGCACTCCAATCAAATCATTGATACAGCTTCTGTATTCACTCAAGATGAGTACATGTCATGCTCAATATATTTTAAGTCTTTATGGGTGTATTCTTGTACCTTGTATCTTGGGCTTGGGTTTGCCGCAGGGTTTGGTGGCGCTGACGGTGTTTGGGCAGTTAGCGTCCATCAGCGCTCGCTTCAGCACGCCGGTGCGCGTCTTCATTCCCATGGTCGAGTCACACTCTCCCCACGCCTGAAAATCATACTTACACTCACCTGCAAAAGACAAAAACCCACAACTTGATTTTGACGAGTTCAAATGCAACATAATTATACGAAACTGTCAAAAATACACTATAAACGCAAAAGCAAAACATACATGCATAAACAGGTTTTCCAAATTTACTGTCTTAATACATCTTCCTGGTGTTATTGTGAAGGATACATCAGTGCATGTTATTCTGAAAAAATAAATGTTAGTCTTCATAATCTTGAACTAGTTTTCAACTGACGTCTCCAATTCTTTTTTCAACCATCTGTCCAAAGGAGAAACTTTTCACCATGCAATAGCTCCCAAAGTTTAAAACCACATTTTTTTCTTGTTGAATATCCTGTTTCACTTGGAAAAACATCAGATTATGGAAGTAAAACAGGTTGCTGGCTACACAAGGGAAAAGAAAACACAACCCATACTACATTGAATACAGGTTCACTTACAGTGAGGTTTGTTTTGCGAGGTGAATTATTGGCTGCCGAGAGCATGAGACCATCAAAATGCAATTTTACACGATAAACAATTTAGGTACTGTGTTGGGTTGGCACTCGATGGCTAATGTAAAATCGGGATCCTGAAGCAAAACCAATTGCGAAGCCCTGATCTATGCTCTCGTTCCTTTATCTCTCGTCTCATTTCATCTTTCATTCTTTCTGTCCATGCTTTGGAGTGATTTCTCTCGGTCTCTGCCAGAATGGATGGGGGTTAAACTGCTTCAGTCAAGCACAAAATTGTCTCTAATGACATATTTAAAGGCAGAGAGAATGTAATTACATGCAGCAGCCCTCCAGCTGAATGGCCGCTGTCCTGAATCGAGACCCTCAAAAATGAGGCCGGTGTGAAATAGAACCCTTATAACTCAAGAGGAAAAATTCTGCACTAGACATCAGCATTTCGACATTAAACTATTCTGACACGGCTGCTGAACTACACAGAAATACACAGAGGATTCATCACTCAACGTTTAGTGTGATCATGTTTTATTAAGTCTGTGATTTCTGATGTTCTTTCAGAGCGAGATGGTCTTGCACATTCCCAGAGAGAGACTTCTTAGAGAAAACACCCTACAGTTTCAGTGTTTGTTGATAGTTTATGTGCATACCTACAAATCCCGAGGGATGGTGGCATATGCTTTCTCTCTCTCTCACACACACACACAAAGTGGTATATTCTGCCAGCTTGTTTCTGGCTCTCACTGCAGTCGTGTCATTTCTGAGGACAGAATTCTGTGAGAATCTCCATCCTGTTACTCCACAGTGCAGGTTTATTTACCCTGAGCCCTGTGAGTGTGTATGCAACCTGTGTTTGTGTGGCTTCTCACCTCCAAACTGCTTTTTCCAGTTGCAGGGGATTTTGCAGCGCTGGGTTTTGATGGTCTGTTTACAGTCGGTGCCGGTGCGTGTGCCCTCTCTGGTGCCCAGGCCGCAGTCACCCTCATTAGCCACACACACGCTCCACTGCCACTCGCCACAGTCCGATTTACGCTCTTTCTTACCTGTCAGAGTGAGAGCACACATAGTTTGTATGTATGAGAGACAGAGAGAGTGTTTGGGTTGATATAGAGCAGTGTGAGGTGATACTCAGCAGTGTGTGTGTGTGTGGAAATATAGAGCAGTATGAGGAAATACAGAGCGGCACTGGTAATAGAGTGTGGGTTGATATAGAGCAGTGTGAGGTGATACTCAGCAGTGTGTGTGTGTGTGGAAATATAGAGCACTGTGGGGAAATATAGAGTGCTGAGAGGTAATTCAGAGCAGTATGAGGAAATACAGAGCGGCACTGGTAATAGAGTACGGCGTGAGTGACAGAGCAGCATAGGGTAATATATAACGGCTTAGGTGATATAGAGCAGTATGGGATAGTACAGAGCAGTGAGAGTTATATAGATCAGTACTGGGTAATATAGAGTGGCGTGGGTAATATAGAGTAGTATGGAGTAATATAGAGCGGCACGGGGTATATACAGCAGTATGGAGTAATATAGAGCGCGTGGGTTTTATAGAGCAGTATGGCGTAATATAGAGCAGTGTGGGTTATATAGAGCAGTATGGAGTAATATAGAGTGGCATGGGTTATATAGAGCAGTATGGAGTAATATAGAGCAGCGTGGGTTTTATAGAGCAGGATGGAGTGGCGTGAGTTCTATAGAGCAGTATGGAGTAATATAGAGCAGCGTGGGTTATATAGAGCAGTATGGAGTAATATAGAGCGGCGTGGGTTATATAGAGCAGTATGGAGTAATATTGAGTGGCGTGAGTTCTATAGAGCAGTATGGAGTAATATAGAGCAGCGTGGGTTATATAGAGCAGTATGGAGTAATATAGAGCGGCGTGGGTTATATAGAGCAGTATGGCGTAATATAGAGCGGTGTGGGTTATATAGAGCAGTATGGGGTAATATAGAGTGGCATGGTTTATATAGAGCAGTATGGAGCAATATAGAGCAGCGTGGGTTTTATAGAGCAGTATGACGTAATATAGAGCGGCGTGGGTTATATAGAGCAGTATGGAGTAATATAGAGTGGCGTGGGTTATATAGAGCAGTATGGCGTAATATAGAGCGGCGTGGGTTATATAGAGCAGTATGGGGTAATATAGAGCGGCATGGGTTATATAGAGCAGTATGGGGTAATATAGAGCAGCGTGGGTTTTATAGAGCAGTATGGCGTAATATAGAGCGGCGTGGGTTATATAGAGCAGTATGGGGTAATATAGAGCAGCGTGGGTTTTATAGAGCAGTATGGCGTAATATAGAGCGGCGTGGGTTATATAGAGCAGTATGGGGTAATATAGAGCAGCGTGGGTTTTATAGAGCAGTATGGCGTAATATAGAGCGGCGTGGGTTATATAGAGCAGTATGGGGTAATATAGAGCAGCGTGGGTTTTATAGAGCAGTATGGCGTAATATAGAGCGGCGTGGGTTATATAGAGCAGTATGGGGTAATATAGAGCAGCGTGGGTTTTATAGAGCAGTATGGCGTAATATAGAGCGGCGTGGGTTATATAGAGCAGTATGGAGTAATATAGAGCGGTGTGGGTTATAGAGAGCAGTATAGAGTAATATAGAGCGACGTGGGTTATATAGAGCAGTATGGAATAATATAGCAGTCGTGGCCTAATGAGTAGAGAGTCGGACTTGTAATCCAAAGGTCGGAGGTTTGAGTCTCAGTACTGGCAGGGATTGTAGTGGGGGGAGTGAATGTACAGTGCTCTCTTCCACCCTCAATACCATGACTGAAGTGAGACCCTTGAGCACTGAACCCCCAACTGCTCCCCGACGCTGCAGCAAAAATGGCTGCCCACTCTGCTCCGGGTATGTGTGTGTGTTCACTACTCACTGCTGTGTGTGTGCACTTAGATGGGTTAAAAGCAGAGCACAAATTCCGAGTATGGGACACCATACTTGGCTACACGTCACATCACTTTTTCATTTTAGAGCGGCATGGGTTATATAGAGCAGTATGGAGCAATATAGAGCGGTGTGGGTTATTTAGAGCAGTGTGGGGTAATAAAAGAGCGGCGTGGGTGATACAGAGCAGTACTGGGTAACATAGAGTGGGGTGAGTGATATATATAGCAGCATGAGGCAATATAGAGTGGCATGGGTTATATTGATAGGTATGGGGTAATATAGAATGGAGTGGGATTTATCCAGTAGTATTGGGTAATATAGAGCGGTGTGGGATAAATAAATCAATATGGTGTAATATAGAGCAGTGTGGGTGATACAGAGCAGTATTAGGTAATATAGAGCGGCGTAGGTGATATAGAGCAGTACTGGGTAATATAGAGCGGCGTGGGTGATAATGAGCTGCCTGGGATAATATAGAGAGGCATGGTGATACAGAGCAGAATGGAGTAATATAGAGCGGAATGGTGAAATAAATCTCTATGGGGTAATAAAGAGCGGTGTGATATAGATGATATAGAGCAGTATAGGGTAATGTAGATCGGCATAGGTGATACAGAGCAGTGTGGGGTAATACAGAGCAATATGTGGCAATACAGAGCACTAAGGATGATACAGAGCAGTATGAGAAATTATAGATTATGGGGTAATATAGCGTACTGTGGGATAATATAGAGGAGCAAGGGGAAATTTAGATTAGTCTGGGGTGATATAGAGTAATACAGAGAAATATAAAGTCATGTGTGGTGATATCGAGCAGTGTGGGATATTGCAGTGCATTGAGAGGTAATATAGAGCAATGTGGGCTAATGGGTTAATACAGAGCAGCATTGGGTAATATAGACAAGTATGGGGTTATGTAGAGTAGTGTAGGGTAAAATATAGCAATATGTGACAATACAGAGCAGTAAGGGTGATTTAGAAAAGTCAAGTCAAGTCAAGTCACCTTTATTTATATAGCGCTTTTAACAATACAGATTGTGTCAAAGCAACTGAACAGCATTAATTAGGAAAATAGTGTGTCAATAATGCAAAATGACAATAGTAAACACTCATTTTTCAGTTAAAGACAGTTCATCATTCAATTCAGTGATTTCATCATCCAGCTCAGTTCAGTTTAAATAGTATCTTTGCAATAATTTGCAAATTTGCAAATTTGCAAAAAAAGTCAAAAGTGAGAGATAACATAAAGCAGTGTGTGGTCATGTTCTGTTACCTTGTTTCTCTGTTTTTCCAGCATCTGCCAGCGTCGCTGTGACAGTCAGGAGGGCCAGTAAAGCCAGACACACCCACTGCTGCTGCATGCTGGGAAAAAAATAAATGCACATTTAGTGTATGGCTCATAATACAACAAAACAAACAGCATGCAAATATCAACCTGTAAATGCTTCATCAACATACATGTAGAGACTATCTTTGTCTCTATCTCTCTTTCTTTCAGTCATTCTCTCTCTGTCTCTCAGGAGGAAAAGTAAAGGTGGATTCAATAATTAGAAAGCAATTTTATCCCAAACGCTCGGCTGCACTTCAGTTACAGTAGCAGCGCAGCCCATCGGTGACATCACCTCCATTTCAATTACTTATGAGCCTCCCTCTCTCCTTTTCTCTTCCTATTTCTGGTTGGCTGATTTCCTGCTGTGCCCATAAGCATTGATTTGCTGGACTTTTTTCCTAGTTCTGCCTCATGTTAAAGACGCTCAGCCATTTTCTCTCATCTCACAAAATCTGTAAATTACATGTCCAGGTCAAATTGAAATAAAATGAAGCCTATATTTAAAAATATTTATTATTTTCATGACAGTTAAGCACATTTCCTCCAATTTTCCATAATCCGACATCATTGCTGTGATGTGGAATTTTTTTTTGTAAAACTGGAACGTATTTATACATCATGCTAGTATCTGTTGTACTGCTGTTTATTAATGCAGATTTTAATTAAAACATTATTGTATTACAGTAATGAGAATGTAATAAGAGTCACCACTGAGAACTACAGGAACTGCAAAAGCAAAACACCCAGATGCGTTACAGTAAACAAGCATTTTGGGACTAAATGTGCTGAAATGAAAATAAGCTCAAAATTCCAAAAAATGCGACCTGGTGCTGTTTCTGAGAGATTCGTCCCATCATTTCTGTCTCTATCAGTGCTAATCACGCTGGACGTCTCTCTGCCGCACCTGAGCTGTTCCACTTGAGTCAGACTGTGAAATCGTCAGCGCACATAATACCTGTGATTTCAGTCAGATGGGCAAAAACCTGCCAATCAAAGACTCATGAGTCATGACATAAAGCGGTTCGGATTGTTAAAACATAATCTGCCCTCCAAACCCTGATTAGCAACACTGCAAGTGAATGTGTGATACGGGATGAGAGGGAGGATTAGCCTAGAGTGATGTGACAGGAGCACTGAGATTTGAGGACTAGACAGCAGCAGGATCAAGTGCGTGTAGAGTCGCAACCAATACTCCAGTGTCAATTGAACTGATTTAGCAAACAAGATGCAGAACCGTAATTTGCATGTAAACTTAAAAGTCGAATTAAAATGGAATGAATTGAAAGAAACTGACGTTTTTAATAATACATGTCATTACTTAGCATGGTTTACCCGTAAACATGTTGTCACAAAACATATGTGCAAATCAATGCTCGAAGTTTTCTGCTACGTAAATCAGATATTTATAATGCCTGATATTTTTTATATATATGTAAAA
>NW_015551074.1:375088-381525 GCF_001515605.1 Sinocyclocheilus anshuiensis | reverse complement strand
AAAAAAAAAAAAATCTATACCAAAAATATATATAACATTTTTATTATTATTTTTTTTTTTATAAATATTTATTAATTAAATTTAATCATATTTAATTAAATATTTCTACATTTCATTTCTAATTAAATTAACTTTCCTTTTACAGAACACTTCCATTTCGTACGAAATAAAGCAGGGAATGGACAAACTGATGAAATATACAGCTTGAAACAACTCTCTTTGGATAAAAGCATCTGCAAAATTCATAAACGTAAAGGACAGATCCCATAATAACCAATCTGTTTTTGGCCATTTTTATTGTTGTTTTGGACTATTGGCATTCCTCTTTAGCATGACTCTTTAATTCTTTCAGTAAATTCATCTTCCAGTCGTGCTGATTCAATTTCAGCTCATGTACTGACTCAAGTCTGAATTTTTCCCAATCCTACTAGACAGATATCATGAATACCTTCACGTTTAACCTCCGCAGACCCTAAAGGAAGTCCACTATTGTCACAAGACAAATGACTTGTGCTTTCTTACAAACCCCTACAGAGTGAAGACCTGAGAGGGGTCGGCCGTGTGTGTGTGTGTGTGTGTGTGTGTGTGTGTGTGTGTGTAAAGCGCTGAGGTAAAGCTGTTATCCAGCTCTAACACTCCATTAGCTCATTGATCAGTGTAAAAGCAGGAGGGAGAGAGTGACAATGTGATCCATCAGAGTGAAACATGCGCACACACACACACACACACACACACACACACACAGAAGAAAGCTGTACTCGTCATTCGCAATCGACAGATTTCTGTAAGCCTGGTGCATTGGCTCTTAAAGGGACGGTGCATCCAGACAGCCAAATACTGTTATCATCTACTCACCTTCATGTCACACGAAACCTCTGTGATTTGCTTCTGTGAAACAGAAGCGATTTTATTTTTTTTCATAGAGTGAAAGTGGATGGTCAGCCAAAAAGCGCCATCAAATTTTGGGCCTGATCCTCACAAAGCTGTCATATATAGTGTAAATCTCACAGATGCTCTTCTGAAACCTCTCTGTAGGAAGGCATGTTTTCATATGCGTTTTGATTGACAGGGTTTTAGTCTGGCTTTGAGAGGAAATCTTCATGCTTGATCCAGCTATACTCTGACTCAGACCCAAACACGGATTTGTTGTTGTGTTGTTTGTTTTCAGTGATCAGGGGGCAGAGCTTATCAGAACCTGTTAGAATGCAGAAAAACAACGAGATGATCTACAGAAGCCGGATAAATACAAACCTAGAGAGGATGAAATGTGATCTTTAGAGGAATGAGACTGAAAAAACAGAGTCAACATTCACTCTATTGCTTTACTGCACAAACCTGCTTCTGCCATTATTCAATTTAGACATGCCTCCAACTCGGAACGTTGCCAGAAGGTTCTGGAAATGTTCTCTCAAAGTTATGAACAAACGTTCTTCCAGTAATGCTAATAGAGTGTTCATGTTAGTTATCCTAAAAAGCATTATTTATACATCATTCATGGAACGTTTTACTTTTAAATGTTACTTCCTGTTTCAAAACATTCAGAGAACATTCAAAGGTAACGTTCTCATCTTTGCAAAATCATAAAACGGAACATTAACATTCATGTAACCAAAAAAAAGTTTTTAAAACATTTAAAAAACAACATTCCGAAATAATGTAACTTAATGGAAGCGTTCTTAGAACATTTTTGCTTGCTGGATCTGAGCTCAAAGAAAAAACAGAGTTTCCTGCTGGTAATTATGACATCGTGGTGTTCATACATGCTCCTCTCATAAAAAAATCATTGCGACATGACTTGAAGGCGGCGTATGCTAGAACGCGGAGGAAATGTGAATTGATAGCAGTTTCTCTACACAGAATTCCTTCTGCTGTCAACAGGTCAGCTTTTGGAGAACAATAAACCTGACAGCACTTATCACAACACTGTGTGTGAATTTCTGTTTCGCATCGAGCTGCTTTATTTAGAGACATTTATAGTCTAAGAATCAGAGACGTGCTGCAAGCTGTGAATCTATAACACAATATAAATATTCAACAACCATCACTGACTGACAGACAAACAGTGAGAAAGCTGCTTTGACATGAATCACACTGACATGAACACAAACTATCAGACAACCAAATTCATATCTAAAGAATAAAGATATCAACATTTCACTCTCTGTGAATTACTGGTATGACATTGAATGCTTATTCCTCTTCAGACAGCTGATATGATCACATTACACCGCTGATCTCAAACTAGATTTACTGGAGAAAATATATGAAAATGTTTGCATGCGCAAAACTGACGGACATTTGTAACACACTTTAATCTGGATTACGTAATCAGATTACAAAAATGAAATAATTGTAATTAGATTTGATTACATTTTAAAATACTCATAATCAGACTAGTTATTTTTTAATGAATACATGATTACATTTTATTTACACAATAGGAATAAATTATATTATCATTAATTAATGATTCTCCCTAATTCTTCTTTTTCATCTTTTTAATTTTCCTTTCCAAAAATAGCCTACCGCTTATTTACATTCAGAACGTCTTCCAGTTTTGTAGACATTCACACAAAGACCAGTCATAGTATAATTACAGTCAGATGGCCATAATTACACAGGAATTTAAGAGGCCACAGCATTTGACCACTGGATTCACAAAAATCATTTCAGTTTCAAGAAGTGTCTTGTTAACATGTCAGCATTGCATCAATTTTCATTTGAATTATCATTCATTGGGTTACGTAACCATGCATTACCATTTCATAAGAAGACTTTGGTCTTTCAAACACATTAAAATGCACAAATTCGTGTTATTTCCTCTTTACATGTAATGCACAGATTCCCGAACTTTTTTTGTATATATTTGTAACTTTTTAAATATATTTTCTTTCTCTTTGTATTTGTGACCCTGCCTGTGAAAACCCAGCTAAAGTCATTTTTTGGTGATTTACTGTTTTCTACATAAAATCATCCTTCATAAGGATGTAAAGAACATTCTGTGAAGTAACCTTTATATCTTTAATATTGACTGAGTAAGGCCATGTCAAAGATTGGAATCATAGTGAAATTAATTGTTGAAATCAAACTTTGATGCTTGTTATCTCATAATTAGATTTTGAGACTTTAGCCTGGATTTCACAGACAGGGTCACATTTTTATATCAATATGGTACACGATTATCCTATTTAAATCAATGTGATAAATGAGTTAGGTCAAAAGTAATCTAAAAGTAGTCCGATTACATTACCTAAAATGTGTAATGTAATGGATTACATTATTAACTACAATTTGGAATCAGTAACGGACTACAATTTGTAAGTAATCTACCCAGCTTTGGTAACACACATGATTTGAGGAATCACTGATGTCTGGAGCTCAAACGCTCACACATGCACACACTCAACTTTAACACTTTAACACTAAAGAGTGTCTTCAAATCCCTGACCCGTATGCAGCGAGGAGTCAGTACTAATAAATCCAGACCATATTCCCTTCAGCGAGGGGTCGGATCTCAGTAAACACAAGCCACAAGACACAAATCAAACAATCAGATTCAATTGCAGCAACTAGCCTACTTTTACCATGCATTACTTTGGAAGGCGTTTCTATTTTCTTACTCTTTGTATTTTTGTATCAATGGTACACGATTATCCTATTTAAATCAATGTGATAAATGAGTTAGGTCAAAAGTAATCTAAAAGTAGTCCGATTACATTACCTAAAATGTGTAATGTAATGGATTACATTATTAACTACAATTTGGAATCAGTAACGGACTACAATTTGTAAGTAATCTACCCAGCTTTGGTAACACACATGATTTGAGGAATCACTGATGTCTGGAGCTCAAACGCTCACACATGCACACACTCAACTTTAACACTTTAACACTAAAGAGTGTCTTCAAATCCCTGACCCGTATGCAGCGAGGAGTCAGTACTAATAAATCCAGACCATATTCCCTTCAGCGAGGGGTCGGATCTCAGTAAACACAAGCCACAAGACACAAATCAAACAATCAGATTCTTTGGCATTGGTGCGGCATGTGTAATCCCAAATCACTTTCACACACACACACACACACAGCTCATAGCTGGCAAAACCCTCTCAAATGGAAAATAGATGGGATGTGTGTTGCAAATCGACTTTTTGACATTCGTGTCTTTCCATGAATTTCACTCCAGAGAAAAGTTCAGCCGGAGGGACGGAGTATTAGCTCACACACACACACACACAGAAAACATCTTTCAGGATATTTCAGGAAGCACAACACCACCAAAGATGAGCCGCCTCGCCTCACTCGACCCCGAAACACACGGGATGTGTTCCAATCGCACACTACCATACTACACTTACTTTATGCAGCATCCAGCACATAATACCGGCCAAAGGTTTGGGCTGTTTTTTAAAGAAGTTTCTTCTGCTCACCAAGGCTGCATTTATTTGATCAAAAATACAGTAAAAACAGTAAAATTCTGAAATATTAATACAATTTCAAATAGCTGTTTTCTATGCGAGTATCTGTTAAAATGTAATTTATTTCTGTGATGCGCAGCTGTATTTTCAGCATCATTACTCCAGTCTTCAGTGTCACATGATCTTCAGAAATCTAATATGCTGATTTGCTGCTCGAGAAACATTTCTGATTATCATCCATGTTGAAAATCAATGTTATTTTAGTGGAGACTGTGATACATTTTATTTTTCAGGATTCACAGATGAATAGAAAGTTCAAAAGAACAGCGTTTATTTTAATCGAGATCTTTTGTAACACTATAAATGTTTTTAATGTCACTTGTGATCCATTTAAAGTGTCCTTGCTGAATAAAGTATTATTATTATTATTTTTAATCTTACTGACCCCAAACTTTTGAATGGTAGTGCATCACGGTTTCCACAATCATATGAAGCAGCACAACTGTTTATAATAATCAGAAATGTTTCTTGATGCTGAAAATTCAGCTTTGACTCAGAAATAAATAAAATTTTACAATATATTCACATAGAAAACAGCTCTTTTAAATTGTAATAATATTTCACAATAATACTGTTTTTACTGTATTTTAAATCAAATAAATGCAGCTTTGGTGAGAATAAGACACTTAAAACATTAACATTAAATATTCCAAATTTGTCCAGTAGTAGTAAGTAACAATATATTGTTGCATAATGCAAACTGCTTTTTTTACTATATTTAAAACCAACAGGAAGCATGCAGTGAAGTACTTTAGTTTTTCACATCGACACCAACACAATGACATCAATTTAAATAACTTTAGCCTTTAGCAGTGCTGTCTGTACAGTCTCCGTGTCCCACACAAGGACTCTCAGCATTATTTAGATGTTACGTGTTGGATTGTCTTGTGAGTTTTTCTCGGGCTGATGACAGATGGTGCATTTGGAAGCAGGTGCGTGAACAAAGCAATTACATCCAAAATAGAGCAACGGCTCCATCATTAACACCCCCGCCCACATCCCTCACCTCTTCATCTTTAAAACACAGCCCGCGTTCGGGGCTTCTGAAAGTTTTATCCTGGTTATGTAAAATAATTCTTGCCCATCCCTGTAGTGTTCATCAGTTAATAGAGAACAAAGCGAGAAGTAAACTTGCAAACACAAGGCCAATTTACTGTGAGAGCCGAGAGCCGCTCACACCTGCAGTAGATCAGTATTTACAGCTGTTTTAGACTAGATGAGTATTCACTCCTGCGTTTACGTGTTTATTCAGTGTTTATTCCAGCTGCACTTCAGTGTTTCATGCGCTGGATAAATCTGAAATCACTCAACAATCGTTGACTCATTCACTACACAACATTAATATATATATATATATATATATAAATAAAGAGTATATTTCATTTCAGTTAATGTTTATTTTATTTCAAGTATTGCAATTTTTTTACAGTTTTAGTTTCAGGTTAAGTTAACTATAATAACCCTGCTGTAGACATTATATGATTTTACATAGCCATTGACTCTTAAATTACAGGGAAATTTAAAAAAAAAAATCTTATCTGACAGTTCATGTTGAAACGCATAAATTGGATTTTAAACTTGGATCAATTTTAAAGATATTTTTTCTGTCCAGACGAGAAAAATAATAATTTGCATTTTTGCTGCCTATTCAAACTATTTTTGCACAGCTATTTTTGTGCTGGTAGTGTTTTAAACTGTATTATTTTAGTATCATTGCAATAATATTTTTTTTATAGTTTTTATTAATATTTTGGATATGTTTTTAGTAATTTTGTTGATTGTTTTTTTCATTTTTATAATTTTGTAATTAAATATATATTATATTTTTTATTTCAGTTATTTTAAACAAGTTAAATAAAATGAAAATGAGATATGTTGTCTTTGCAACTAGTACTACTAACTAGTATATATATATATATATGTGTGTGTGTGTGTGTGTGTGTGTGTGTGTGTGTGTG